>NC_042960.1:6731011-6983511 GCF_901001165.1 Salmo trutta
AGTGTTTCTTTTAGCCCGCAATCCTAACTGATATGCTCAATAGGGAAACAGAGCACATCAATTTGGATTTCAGGCTATTTCCTACTAGCTTATAATTTTACTAAAGCGCTTCACACCAAAACTGTGAAATACATTTTTACATCTCATTCGTCAAACACCAAAAGTTTCAAAGCGGAACCCAGATGGATGGTCAATATTTCTTATATCAACAATTACGGTCAAATGTCTCTATTCAGAATCAGTATGTCTTCACACAAAGAATTCACCTAGGTATAAGGCTAATGTAATATGTATACAACAAATAGGCAAAAATATGAGGAAACTTTTAAGTCTTTAAAATAACAGGCAGAAACCAGCCCTGTGGGTTTATAGAGGTACTTTAGTAGTTTAGTTGGTTTAAATGTGAAATGTTGGTTTAAAAAGTTCAGCTACTTCTTAAGTTAACACCACTATTGAAATTACATAAGACTGTTGAAGTGAAATGGAAAATTCCTCTTATGTTTTCATCTATGAAACAGATTTAGTCAAAGTGTATAGTAAGTATTCACAAGTATTCCTACAAGCTGTACAGATTCATAGATCATTTTATTTATTTCAATGTGGCTCATAAATTGATAAGTTACACAACAATCACACAGAGAAGCTGGATGTCAGGTCAGGACTTGACATAAAAGTTGCAAAAATATCTCTTTTACATCTTTTTCTATCATCAGCGAACGTTGCAGCATATTGCAGAGCAGTACTGTAGCTGAGGGGTCAAACTCATATTGGAAACAGTTATGATAGAACACTGACTGAACATATTGAACTGAACTGGTGCCAAGAGGGAGAGTGTATACACAGATAAATTGGGGGGGGGGGGGGGGGGGGGGGCAAAATCGAGGAAGTTGAACCTCAAGGACCCTTAAAGGTCTTCAAATGGTGGTCTACAGTGCAGTTACCATGGTAACGAAAGAGGCATCCGTTCGTCCGACTGCTTGGTGTCCGTACATCCGTCCGTCTTTGCCGTCCGTTATTTTCTCTAATTGCGCTCGTTCTTCAGTGGCAACATTGTGTGGTAAAGTTGAAACTAAGCCTGGTTATTGAATCGATAACTGCATAGGCCTAACATGGCGCTACCGTAGCAGAAACAAAAAGGCTTGAAATGCATGAAGAAGTGTCTCTCTGGGCTGTTTATGTGGTAGAAGACGGCAGAGATGAACACACTAAGAATGTCATTTCTTTGGAGGGGGGGGATCTTTGTCACCATCTTGTAATAAAATGATCTAGACATTAAAATGGATGACGCGATCGAGGGATGAAGGGAGGGGTGGAGTAAAGAAGAAGGTAGCATGGTGGGTTGGAGCGATAGAGAGAGCAATCCATCCAGTCCCATTCTTCAATTTTTCTTATAGTGTATTAGATCAACATGGCTAATGCAGCAATGTCTTTGTTGCCTTTAGTCTGCCACATTTCCATCCCTCTAGAACTCTCTAGTCATTGTTCTCTTCATCCTCCTCGTCATCGTCGTCATCATCTTCACCGAATTGGTCCCTGGTGTCTAGCTCATCTTCGTCTTCATCAATCTGTGAGGAGAGGGTCACATTCTAACTAGGGCACAGGGAGTACAGGGACAGTAGGGCTAGCTGGTTAGGACGACAAGTTATGTCCTCATTCAACTACTACACAGGCAGAATGACTCATCACAGCTCTCCAGGAAACCAGCCCTACATGTAACAATGAAATATTAGCTTCATCTAAAACCTCACAACATCCAACTTACCATCTACCTCCACTAAAACCATAATAATAACATAAACCTTTGAACCTCTGAGGATCCTCCTCTGTAGTTTGAGAACCCGGTCTAGATCTACAATAGGAACAGATGGTTTCTCCTACCGTCTCTCCCAGGTCTCTGAGACGTTGCTTGAGGTTGAGGATCTTCTGGTCCTGGTCGGCCAGCAGCATGAGGAGGTCGTCCTGCTCCTTCTTGGACTCCTGCACCTCCTGCTGCAGCTTGGTCTTCTCCGTCTGCTCGATGGCCACTGTGCTTTGGGCCGACGCCAACTGCTGCTCCAGCCCCGCATGGCCCTCCCTCAGGCCCCGACACTCCTCCTGGAGGGGGAGAAGAGAGCGAGGTGAGAGAGCGGTAGGACAGCTAACAAGGAAGGGCATGGCTTCAACATGGCTGTCTGACCAAAAACATTAATAATTCAACTGCATCAGATTGTTCTTTTTTCTTCACTAGCATTAGAGAGAGGAAGGGGATGCCACATACACGAAAGGTCATACTTAAGATGTTGAATAATTGAGAGGTTTCACTACGTCTCAGCCCACATTTAGCTGGTAACAGTCACGAGTCAGTTACTAATGGGCTGATATCACAGGCAGCCCAATTCTGATCTTTGTCTCACTAATTGGTCTTTTGACCAATCAGGTCAGCTCTGAAAAAGTTCTGATGTGATTGGTCAAAAGACCAATTAGTGGAAGAAAGATCAGAATTGGGTGTAAGGCAGCCTTGGAGTCAGGCTAACACAAGAAGTTTATTCAGCGAGGTGAAACTTTCAGAATGTTGCAGATAGAAATGCAATGTAAGTATAGAGCTGACATGACCCTCTAGTCTACAAAACAGACCATCAGGTTGTTCTATACCCCTCAAACTCAACTCTGGACCTTGAAACCAGCTCCACTGCATTTTTTCCATTGTTCCCCTCTAATCAGGGACTGATTTAGACCTGGGACACCAGGTGGGTGCAATTAATTATCAGGTAGAACAGAAAACCAGCAGGTTCAGGATCTTATAGGGTAAGAGTCGAGTACCCCGTTCAATACATTTGTATCTGAACGCTGCTCACTTCTGAACAGACAGCAGCTACCTACAGGGATGCGAGGTGGCGATAGTGCAGTACCTTAAGTCTCTCTGTCTCGGTGGTCTGAGCAGCCAGCCTGCTCTCCAGTTCAGATAATTTAACTGTGTCTGCTGAGCTCTCACTGCTGGAGGCCGGGGCCGAGGACTGAGGGAGGGGGAAGAGAGAGATAGAGACTAATTACCTCTCTGTACTAAGTGCAGTGGTCATAACATATACATTAATGCATACCAAAATGGGAAATATGGACCAAATAACTTTCTGTGGGGGGGGGGGGGGTCTAAAACAGTTGGAGTAAAGTGTGAAAGGTCATGTTTGTATGTAACAGCCTTAAGACATCTCAAGACACGGTGATGGCTGGGTCTGAGTTCTCACCACTGCCTCAGCTCTCCTGATGAGCTCCTGTCTCTCTGTCTGCAGCTGGCTGATCTCTGCACACTGAGCCTGGACACGACTCCTCAACGACTCCACCTCCTGGTGGGAACAACCAGCAGTAACTCCATCATCAGTATAATATCTCTATGTAACTATACTCATGTCTGTGGTTGGGTCTTACCCTGAGAAGCTCTGTGTTGTCGGACCCTCCCGCTCCACCTTCTGTTGTCTGTGCTGCTGCTGCCGCTCCGCACCTCTACAAGACATCACAACCATTACAACTATTAGAACAGGAAGTGGTCAACGGCTGAGACGTCCTATCTGAAATGATAAAGCAGCACTCAGATATCATCAACTACCATTCAGATCTACTAACACACACAATATAATTAATCATTCTTCAGGTCCATCTTGTCCAATTCCAGTAACATCCATGATACATGACATTTATACAGAACTTTTATCAACACAGGGAGTGATAACCCAAAGAAATTTTTCTGATATCTGATTAACCCCCCAAACACACGCACCAGTGTGTTGATGAGTGAGTCCTTGTCACTGAGCTGTGTGTGTTGTAGTGTGTGTTGTCTGCGGAGCTCCTCCACCTCCTCTCTGAGCTGGCTCAGCTCCTCTGAGTGGAGCCCGTTAACGTGAGCTCCCTCTCCCTGGCTGGAGGACAGACCCTGGCTGTCTTTACCTGGACACAACACAGTCATTAACACATCTACAATCCTATTTATAAAATCAACAAGTGCAGTCGCAACAAGTCTACATCAGTAATACGTCTCAGTTTACACTATCATTATAGACTGTCAATTCCATGTGCCACTATGAACAATTCCATGTGCCTAACCCCCCCCAAATCATTAGCAATTTAGCCAAGCACAATGTTGCTCTCTTGTTTTCCAATGGATTGAGGCGGCATTCTTTGCGGTGTAATACTAAGTTATCCTACAGTACCTAGTTTCAGCTTGAGGATGTTGTACTGGTCTTTGTGTTGCTGGATCTGGGACTGCTGCTGTGTGATCTGGTTGTGCATCTGTTCACTGTTCAGAGACAGGGTGGAAACCTGCTCCCTCAGCTCCTGGATCTGGGTGTCCTGGTTGAGAGATGACAGACACTTCTTTAATGACAAGAGACATTGGCCAAAACACACAACTAGACCTTTCAGGGTAACGGGATAGGTCCGTTGAATATTGTATGAAATGGGTTGTGTGGTTGTGGCCTGGCCAGTGTACCTTACTGTAATAGTTTTCCATTAAAAATGGACAAAAATAGCTTTTTTTTAGCAAAAAAGAAAAAAGATTTCTCAAGCAAGAATTTGGCGAGGACTGTCTGGGAGTAGTCCGAGTGTGGTTTGGAAAACTGAAAACTAGCTGTTATTGGCAGAGAGGTTTGGAACCCTTTGTTATTAGTCTATTAAACAATATAAGTTACCGCCTGGTGATGTCACCAGGCAAGCCAAAAATACCGCCCATGCAAAGCTGCTGATTAGAAGGTCCTGTGCAGACTGCATTTTCAACCGGAAACTACCAGGAAATAACACTGATCAAATGTTGTTTTCACACTTTTACAGTGTTAGTTTCATCAGCGGTTGTAAAACATGATATAAAACACAAGGGAAAAAAATGCATTTTGAATGCAAGCGGCCTTTAAACTGAGTGTAGAGGGTGTATATAAACTTGTGATGCTTGAAAGCATGGAGAGTTGGTTTCTGACGTGCGTGTGTGTATATAGAAAGCCAGTATGAGGGTTTGCGGACAGGCTAGAATGAAAGGCGGCCGGTGTGTGGGACAGAAAATATCTGTAGGGTTCAAAAAGTACTCGCACTCATAACCATGACAAGGAATAACCCAAGGAGGGGCTATAGTATTATTCATTTAATCCATGCTCAAAAGAATAAAAAACGTTAAAGTGCAAAGAGCTAATGAAGATTTTAGAACAGAAACAGGGCATACGTTTCAGCCTTACGCCTAATAGTGTGAGGCCAGTTACCTGATCTCTGATGAGATCTTTGTACTGGATGACGATGCTGTCGTGTTGCTCCAGAGTCTTCTTCACCTCCTCCTCCTTCTTCTCCTCCTCGCTCGTCTTGTGGACCGCTTTCGTTATCACGCCTGTGGACGGACACACACACAATTAACAGTGGTAAAACCACCCAAGAGAAGAGCAAAGAAGACACCAACACAAACAGTTTTGATTTGTGGTTCTGGTTGTACTTGGCTTAGGGTCAAATCAAAGTTTATTGGTTGTGTACACTGACTTGAAGATGTTATCGCAGGTGCATTGAAATGCTTGAGGTTGTATTTCGGTTAAGTTATGGTTAAATGGAGGTTACTTTTGCCAACCTTCCAGTTCTTTGACCAGCTTGGTGAACTCGTGGTCGAACAGCATCTGCTCAGGGGAGGGGAAGACGGGCTGGGGCTTCTGCGCAGCGCGGGAGTACAGCTCGTGTTTAGTGACGAAGCCCAGCTTCTCCACAAAGTTCTCCTTCCCAATGCGCTTCTCGATCAGCTGCTTCAGCTTCTCTCTGGGGGAAGACAAGACAGGCAGGGTTAGCATGAAGGGAAGGAAAAAGGGGGATACCTAGTCAGTTGCACAGCTGAACGCATTCAACAGACATGCGTCTTCCGCATTTAACCCAACCCCTCTGAATCTGGCAGCTCATAGTTGTTGTTCTCATTGTAGCGGCATCGGTGTGTGCTGTAACTGCTGGTGTAGAGTGAAGAGGTGTAGAAAGGCTGTGTGTATGAGACAACCAGGCTCAAATAGGGTTTGGACTTTTGGAGCTATTATAATATTGGTTCCAAGTTCAATCAAACAAGCATTTGAAAATACTATTTGAACCCAGGCCTAGTATGAGAGGGTACGCATTAATATTTGGGTAGCAGATGTCATACTTGATGTAGTTCTAACTGCGGTTATGAGAGTGAAAGAGGATGCATTAGTATGAGGGTTAGAATGTTCTACTTGGTGTAGTTATGAGGGTCGTAGTTAGCTATAACTACACCAAGTAGTACAAGGGTCGCAGTTAGATGTCCTACTTGGCGTAGTTATTATGAGGGTCGTAGTTAGATGTCCTACTTGGTGTAGTTATTATGAGGGTCGTAGTTAGATGTCCTACTTGGCATAGTTATTATGAGGGTCGTAGTTAGATGTCCTACTTGGTGTAGTTCTCCAGAGAGTTGTCGTTGTAGTAGATGCAGATACCCAGTAGGAGGGCACATAGGCCCTGCACCAGCCTCTCATCCTCGCCCAGGTTCTCGGAGATCTGACCTGTCAGCTACAGGGCACCAGGGGTCAAGGGTAACAGCAACAAATGGGATTTAATGGCAACAAGGCCTTTCTCAAGACAATTTAATGAAACAATGCACTGGTGCATACACTGTGTAGCCCTGATCTCTCTTATTCTCTTAGCAACACAAGACATAGGGCCTCACAAACATCCATGCAATAATGTATGCAATATCCAACACTATCCTGTATGTGGTGAAGGAACACAGAGGGGAGTTGGTTATAGGACAGACTGCACTAACAGGCTAATAGTAGATATTCCAGCCATCTGAGTAAAAGGAAGTGCAATAGAACAGTGATGTGGAGCTAGTTGGTTTGTTGAAGGAGGATACGAAGGGGACGTTCTCCTGGTTGTGCAGGAAGTGTGTGACGGCGATGGGACAGTTACTGATCCAGGTACAGAGCAGCATGAGGAGACCGACCCGCGTCTGCACTTTACTGCCCTGTGGATGAGACGCGCGCACACACACACACACACACACAAAGTCTTTAGAAACACACAAATATAGCGCCGTAACATCAGCATAGGGGCGAGTAAAAGGTATTGAACATGAACATTGTGTACAGAGCCTGACGATGGCCTGGGATCCAGGACTTCAGCAAAACAAGACTCATGTAAGGTTTAGTCTCGTGCCGAACCACATCCTGGTCTCTGTGTCAGAGCAGAACTCTTCCTCAACATGGAGAGTAAATTCATTTAGCTGGGTTCAATTCAAACGTCTGTCCCCCCCACATTATAAATGAGGGATGTCTTATTTTTCCTGTTTAAAGACAACTTGTCATTGCGTCTCCTTTTGTCCAATTAAATCAGTCTCCTGAATATCTCCAGACGAAACGTTTGATTTAAACCAACCAAATAAACCATTTTAAGGGCCAACAAAATTAATTGATATTTCTAAACTATTCCCAACTGGGACATTTAAGGTTGAATAGGAACTTTATAATATAACTTGATGTCACGGACACTGAAATTAGGAATATTGTGTGCTGGTAGCTACAATAAAAATGCAATTTTGTTGGCACATGGTCAACTTTTGAATTGTATTTTTCCCCTTTTGAGTTCTGTTGGGAAAAACACCATTGTATCTAGCAGTTACGCAGGAAATACCATGTTATAAATGTTTCAAGAGTTAGTGACTTCAATGCAGACCGTTAGTAATTAATAAAGTTATTCAAATACAACAAAGGAACAAAATCTAAAAATGAACATCATTAATAAACCAAGGTTAGGTTAACCATGCAGTGAATTTCATAGGATGACCCGAGTTAGTTCAGATCCTGTTAAAAACAACTCTTTCAGGACTCTTAAGTGTTCAACAATATGCTGTTACTGTAGCAACGGCCTTAGTTACCATCACTACCTGCACCACAAAAGGATGATGCAACTCCTCTGCAGCTTAGCTAAGCAGGTGATACAACAGGACTGATAAATGTTACTGCATGGAAGGAATATAATAGCATATTGGCACATTCGTCCACCTCTACACAATCCACAAGAGCCCAAATATGACTACTTAGACATTCACATACAAAAATAACTAAGATATCAAGCTAACGCACGGCTGCTAAATGTAGCTGACAACACATGCAAAGCTAAAGCCTCTGTGTAGTGAGTCTTTAGGAGTGGCGACTACAAAAGAGAAACGGATAATAATGATAATAAAGTGGCTTTACAGTATCCATGCATGGTCATGGGAATAAGAAAAAAGGTTGTTGGCGTAATGATATGCAGCGAGTGATGGGCACTATTAAGTTACCTCACGTAAACTGCATAGTTCAGGCATGTTTATGTGCCAAAAGGCACCATATTCCCTATATAGCGCACTACTTTTGACCAGAGCCCTGGGCTGTGTACTATAAAAGGAAAAGCGTGCCATTTGGGAGGCAATGCAGACCTCTCCTGTTGTGAGGGCGATGAAGGGTGTGAGAAAGGAAAGAGGGTTCATTCCAAATGGAGGTCAGTAAGTGACAATAAATAGTAAGGATGACATGGCATACTATCAAACCATAAGTAAATCACCTTTTCAGATTTCGCCTCCAATGGTGACGTAATGCAAAAAACACCAAATGTTTGAGAAAGGGGGGCAGGAGGAGAAAAAAGGGGGAACACAAATGATCACAATAGTTAATTGGAGAATCTTTGGCCCCGGGTGAAACGCTAAGTTTTATAACGGATAGTGCTGCCACCTAGAGTACAGGAGGAGAAACACCAGTGGTGAAAATAATAATGTCAGTAACCCCTCTCACAACAGATCAATAGAGGAACAGACAGAGTTCCGCAGTGGTTGCTGCATCCGTCCAGGACAGTCAAGTCCCCATAGAACGGACACAGCAAGGGGGTCAAGGGTCAAAGCACCAGTATAGAACTCGACAAACACGGGTGAGCTAGGCAAACACAGAGGGCTGGAGGCACGAAAACAAAACAGGAAAGCCAAAACGTAACCCCCAACGTAAGGAACATATAGAAGGATCCTGCTGATGCCAAAGCCAAACCATGACAGACAGGTGCTGCCCACACCCCAGATACTCACCCTCCGGTCGATCTTATCCCCCTGCAAAACCACAACAACCTTCCTTACGTGACACTTGGCAACTTCACACACAAGCAACAGGTTGACTGTCTGAGAACCACTACTGTGGTCGGGTCCCAAATGACAGCCTATTCAAAGGTAGTGCACTGTAAAGGGAATAGGGTGCCACACCATGACAAAGGTGACCTGAAAACCTAGAGTGACAAATGATCAACTATTTGAATCTAAGGCAATACTTTCAACCAGACAGAGACACCTTTCAACCAGACAGAGACACCTTTCAAATCACCCTCTGTTGCTTATGTTTCACTAATAAGACTTTAAAAATGGCACTTTTAATTTTCAAACTAATATTTCTTGATCAGCTACACCTATAACTCTCCCGCTATGGTGCTAACCCTTTGGTCCAGTCTGACCGCTCCCCCCACGTAGCATGTTAGCCTGTCTATCTGTCTGTGTGGTGTACCTGTGAGAGGATGTTGGTGCACTGCTGCAGCAGGGAGACGGGGGGCTTGCCCAGGCTGGTGGCCAGCTGCACCCGGAGGAGCTGCTCTTTCTGGGTCAGGTTGTCCTGCAGGGCGTGGGCCAGGGCCACTGCAGCACACCAGTTAGACAGGGAGTCAGCCGAGAACAGGCCCCCGCACAGCAGCTGGCCCGCCGAGATAGAGTTGGCTGGGGAGGGAGAGAGCAGGAGGGAGGGGGAATAAAGCAATAGATATGTAGATTATTTATGCCTCCGTTCCACTATATTTTTCCACTAGAGAATAATAAGCAAATAACATACAGTATATTAGTCATAAGTAACATTTCATTATATGCCATCTACAGCTGTACAGTGTCGTCATAGCTTTGTAATAACAACACATTCAGTGTGGAGGTTCAGTGCAACTGAACTGACCGTCAATGGTGGAGGGCAGTAGGGTGGCTACGATCTCTCCCTGGCCCTTCTGGTTCTTGTAGAGAAAACACTGGAAGCAGTAGAGAACGGCACAGCGCAGCACGAACGGCTGCCTCTCGTTGACCATGGACATCAGCAGCACCACTATAGCAGGTCTGGAATCAGGGGATAAGGGTTTTTAGAGATGACCTTCACTCTGTGGCTGTGCTATAACTGATTACAGTCCTCTGTCTGGGGGAACTCACCTTGGGGGGTTGGAGGGAGCGTTGACAGATGCAAAGTAGTCCTGGTTGATCTGTGAGCCGCGGATCACCTCCGATACAGTGTTGATGGTCTGAGAGGAGAAAGAAAGAGTGACATAGTGGTACAAACACAAAGCACGCATCAGTATGAACAACAGTAATCACTGATCTAACACAATGAGTAGAAAGAAAAGCCTTTTTGGTCCACTCCAGTCTTCTACTTTACCTCAGTGAGTATGTCAGCAGGCACGCCAGTGGCCATGAGGATGGTGCAGAGCTGCTGCAGCAGGCCACACTGGTACATTGACTTCTGACAACTACTGGTGGCTCCAGGAGAGTTGACCGGGGAGACCATGACTCGCACCAACTGGACCAGAGAAGAGATGGAGAGATGAGACACAATGCTACGGTCAACATACTCTACACCACAACCACCCCCAATCCTGGCCATGCGTGGCACAGTGAACTGCATAGACCATCACACTGCTCTGTCAACTGCTCAGGGCTCAAAACTCCCCTTCTCCCTGAATTAAACGTACCATCAGGACTGTGGTGTGCTGCGTCCTACCTGCAGCATGAGGTGGAGGTTGGTGACCTTCTGGGCGGACCAGCCAGAGTTGTCGTCTCCCACCTCGAACCAGGGCTTCATCCTCTGGATGTAGGAGCCCTCCTTGAAGAAGTTCTGGTTGGAGCTGTTGTTCCTCAGCAGGTTGACGAGCAGCAGGAGACAGTCCTCCACTACGATACCTGGACAGAGAGAAGGTGGAGGGTGGATTTTTGTGAAGAAATGTGTGAAGATTATAGGATTTTTCTATCACATGAAATTGCATTTATATAGAAATGGATTGTATAGAGGGTGGATGTTGGTCAGTGTGCGTGAACTGAAATATGTCATTTTAAATAAAATAAAATGTAATTTATTAAGAAATGGATTCACTGATTGCCAATTAGCTTGAGTGTATATATGGCAGTACTCCTCCACTCGACTTTACCTCCATCACTGCTGCCCTCCTCTGTTATGATATCTAGGAGACGCTCGAAAGCGTTCTCAAACGCCACGATCTTCTGGATGGCCGCGTTGCCTTTGGTCAGCTGCTGCAGCAACAGCAGACCCTGAGGGAATATGATCAAAGTAGCTCTGATGTAGTGATCAAATATCCAGAGAAACAAAAACAACAAGCCCAGGTATAAGACCAGCTCGTATGATTTTGGGACGGTTTCCCAGAAACAAGACGTGCTTTTTTTTAGTCGAAGACTTCATCTGTGTCTGGGAAACCGGCCCAATGTCTTGTATCAGCAGAAAGATAAACTAGCAGACTAGCTTGTTCCTGTGGCTTTACGGTCTTACTACTTAAGACTATCTGAAGCAGCAGTCAGTAGTACTCACATCATTACGGATGACTTCTCTGGAGTCAGCTAATAGGTCCATCAGTCTAGAAACACCTGCAGGGGACAGAGACGGACCATTAACAACATACAACTCAGAGACCAGCCAGGCAAATCTGTCAGAAAATAACTCCACTAATGGTCAAGTACGCTAATTAGTCATATGATCTAGGGAAAGAAATAGACAAGACTAACACGTCTTGTCATACTACTTCACCAGTGAGAGAGAAAAAAATGTTGAGAGGATAAATCAAATCACAACAGCTGATTTTGGGTCAGTTGTTGGTGTGGGCTGATGCCAGACAATTCAGCAGCAGCTGATTCCAGGTCATTTGTTAGAGGACTCACCCATAGGGCTGACCAGGATGACGCCCTGGACCTGGTTACACTGGTTCTTCAACAGAGCGGTGAGCAGCTTCACTCCGGGCCACCGCACATGGAAGTCAAACTCCTGAAACAGGCAGGGAGTCATCGTCACAGGCAGGGAGTCAGTGTCACAGGCATGGTGGGAAATCAACTACACCCTTGTAATCCTGTATATAAGCAGTGCAGATTTTAGGCTTATATTCTTAAATCTGAAACCAGCTGGTCTGAAAACCACCACACACAATGGGTCTCCAGGTCTAGTTAACACTGAGACCATGGGTTAGAGACTACTAGCTTTCATAAAAGACAAAGTAGATGTTTGGGTCTCTGGTCTGTTTACCTCTAACAGAGTCAGTAGAAGTGTCACGTTCTCAGAGTCGCCGAGGAACTTGTCAGTGAACAGGACTCCCAGGTCTTCTTCCTGCTTCTGGGCGTTCTCATCTGAAAAGGTCAAAGGTCACAAGGTTTAAAGACCTCTGGGTGTGCCATGTTAGGCGGGAAGTAGCCCCGAGACATGGCTACTATACATAGGCAAGGCTGGAGGGAGCCATAGAATAATGCTTGTTCACAGAGATCAATCTCACCTAGGCACAATACCAATGTTTTGATCTAGAAATTACTTGAGCCTGAGTATGAATAAATCTTTATTAAGGAATGATTCGTGAATCTGTGCAGTACCTAGTTCAGACTGACCCTCATGAATAGGACCAGGAGTTTGTCCTCCTGACCATGTGACCTGGCAGGAAAAACTCCAGGTCCTTATCCTACTCATGAACAGGCTTCAGAGAAAGACAGACAGGGGGAGAGATGGAGGGGGTAATTGGGATAGGGGTGTTGATGGTTGGGGGTTGAGGTAGGCTAGCACCAGAGGGGGGTAGGGGGAGAGGAGTTAGCGAGAGGGGAGGTGGTAGGGCACGGTGAATTGGTTCCCATCCAGTCTAAAAGCACACAAAAGTACTGGAGCATAGTATTATAGACAACACACTCAATCATCTAGGGTTCTAGGCTAAATATAATATTTCACATCAAGAACAACCAGGTAATGAGACATTCTGTAATACCAGAATAACCTCACCACATTGAACATGGTTTAAAATGTACAACTGTGAGGAAGAGGATGCTTTCGGAATCTAACATTCTTCTTTTGGAATCAAAACTTCTTTGTCCCAACATCCTGTGCAGAGTGATGTGCGTTTGACTAGATATGCTAATTGTGAGAAAAACAAGAAGAGCAATGGGAAGAGAAACACTGCAGGACAGGAGAGAGGCTGAGGTAGGAGTGGTATTAGTGACATGTTACTACCACCCAGTCATTACTGTATTAAACCATACTTCCCATTCCAACATGTTTTAGTGAGGTTAGTTCAGTTGACTAGTAAGAGTCACCACACCGTGAGGTTTCTGTGGGCTAGTTAGTCTACAGTACTAGTACTGACCAGACACAGGCACGTTCTTATGCTTCCCTGAGACAGGGGGTGCAGCCGCCATGTCTGTAAGAAGGGGGGAGTGCAAGAGATTGAAGCCTCATCCAAGTCAGACGATTCGACTCGTACACAATACATAAATACAGCCCTAGTGTTTGTTAATGGGCTCTGCCAAAGCACTGCATTTCAGAATAACAACCTACTGTGCACCACAGGAGAGCTAGAAATCAAAACAACCCGCGGAGAAGAACGATGCATATAATTTACAAGAAGCGTCGCTAGTGGTTGGGGGGGGGGGGTCATGCACAAACAAGAGTTTTACCTTCAGATTCGTCTGTAGAGTTATAACATGGAAGAGAAGAGAGAGATGACAATCTTTACATACATAGCAATTAACATGGAGAGAGAGAGAGAGAGAGAGAAATGGGGCGAGTGTGGAAGAGGACGACAGGGTCCATTTTGATTTGAAGTCCAATTAATTGGCAGTAATTGAACTCAATTACACATGCTATGGTTAGTAGACCAGGGCTTGCTTGTTGTCATTCAAAAGCATTTTTCCCAAAAAGGAAGAGTATTTTTAACTGCATGTTCAAAAACAGAGGCTCCGCTCTATGACAAAATACTAAATTATTGACAGTTCTGGGGCCTGTTCACAACCCTCTGTAGAAGAGGACTAGGTTTTTAACACCTAAACACCTTGTTCCTCCTCTTCGTCGTTGCAGATGATATTATAGAGTGTGTCCAAAGCGTAGCCAAGGATTTCAGAGTCCGACCTGCAGAAAATGGGAGAGGTAGGATATCAACACAACAAGCACTGCTTTCGTCCCCTAAATATTAAGTACTCTTAGCAACGACGAGCACCATAGAAAACGCTCGCCTTAAATCACCCCACCACACTTTTACAATGTGCTAACGAGGAGCATAGGGCAAGGGATAAGTATAAAGCTCTTAATCATCACACACACACACACACACAAAACATACCTGTCAGTTTGCAGTATGTGAACCAGGTGGTCCATAGCCTGAGTGCCAACTTCCAAGCGATATTTCTACAAAATCAAAACCAACAGTCAAGTCAGGAGAACAGTAAGTGATTGTTTCCCCCTAGGCAGCCCTTGGATCAGAGAGGATATGACTTTTGTTTTAACTCGAAGCTATGCCTGTTTTGCTCCAGTGCTCCCCCTAACTGTTGATATACCGCCCGTGTCTGCATGAACAATACACGTTTTAGCTCCACACATGACCTTAGGCATTAAGTATAATACATTCTGAAAGCAGAGTTAAATAACAGAACAGTGGTTTGCTTTGTGCCATCTCTGATGTGATAAGACAAACCTGTGTGATTAGTTACCCCTGTTTGGCTACTGGGGCCAAACAGAGCTAATGCAATTCAACAACTCCCAGCTCTAGCTGGTCTGTTTCTCTGGCTAGCGTTGTTTTTCCCTGGTCTGTGTCTGTGTGTGTGTGTGACCCCATGCCCCTAAACCCCTTATTCATGCCTGATAAACTCATTACTCATGGTTGACGAGGCAGCTAGTGGCCAGTCAGTCAGTTATGGCCTAGAGGTCTCTAGACCTTTAATACAGTAGAGTAGGGACTGAGGGAAGGAGTCAGGTTTTCAGCAGGGCTGCATGTCAATAATTGTATTCTTTTCCTCAAATATGCTTCTTTTTTTCTTTTTTTAAGAGAACAGGACCAGTGAACGCACGGAGCCAACCAATAGGCACCCTCCTTATTCATGGGTTGCACATTGTGTCACAATACTGTTTGGAACGTTCATTTTAAATTTGACGAAAAAGTCATTAGCCCCGTTCAGAAAGACAAACCATCGGTCAGACATCAATATGCTGCGGCATCTGTAGAATGTCGATAACAATGGCAACGATGCGACCAAGTGACAGAGGTGCAACCCATGAATTCCTACATTACCTTTCCCCAGTCGGTCTTTCCTGATCAGTGTATAGAGGAAAGGTGGCGAAATAATGAGGTGATTTAAGAGGATTGAGACTGGGCCCATCCCAGACTGTTTAGATAGAGCCTGAGGATGTGTACGCATGAGGATGTGTACGCAGAGTGAGGGGTGATAAGGGGATGTGTCCCTGCTCACAAGATAACGAACATCAAAAGAGAACTCCAGCGATGTTCACTTAAAACAATGCACAGGAGAAAAGCTAATATTTAAACGGTCTCTGCAGCCTCAATGCTTTAACATGCATTTATCAATAATGAGTAACAATTGTCAGTGTATCAATGGTACAATCATGACAACAATGGTGCATCAGCGTAACAATGGTGTAACTATAGAGATTAGCCTAATGGAATTGTCTCCTACCTTTGAGAGCGATTTAAGGGCTCGGACAGCATCCCTGCGGTCCTCCAGGAGTGTGGAGGAGGCCACGCGGTCACACAGCTTATGGATCTGTGGTTCGATCAAAATAATTCATGGTTAACACAACATGTTAATAAGGGAAAGGATCTACAGCTGCACCATGGAGCGCATCCTGACTGGTTGCATCACCGCATGGCATGGCAACTGCTCGGCCTCCGACCGCAAGGCACTACAGAGGGTAGTGCGAACGGCCCAGTACATCACTAGGACCAAGCTTCCTGCCATCCAGGACCTCTATACCAGGCAGTGTCAGAGGAAGGCCAAAAAAATTGTCAAAGACTCCAGCCACCCTAGTCAGACTGTTCTCTCTGCTACCGCACGGCAAGCGGTACCGGAGCGCCAAGTCTAGGTCCAAGAGGCTTCTAAACAGCTTCTACCCCCAAGCCATAAGCCTCCTGAACATCTAGTCAAATGGCTACCCAGACTATTTGCATTGCCCCCCCCCACACCACTGCTACTCTCTGTCATCTATGCATAGTCACTTTAATAACTCTACCTACATGTACATACTACCTCAACTAACCGGTGCCCCCGCAAATTGACTCTGTATCGGTACCCCCCTGTATATAGTCTCGCTATTGTTATTTTACTGCTGCTCTTTAATTACTTGTTACTTTAATCTCTTATTCTAATCCTGATTTTATGAGCCCCTAATTTTATGAGCCCCTGTCCAACAATTGCATTGGTGGTTAGGGGCTCATAAGTAAGCATTTCACTGTAAGGTCTACACCTGTTGTATTCGGCGCATGTGACTAATACAATTTGATAAGGGATACTTAGTCAGTTGCACAAGTGAATCCATTCATTTAACCCAACTACTCTGAATCAGAGAAGTGCGGGTGGGCTGGCATAGTCAACATCCACGTCATCGGCAGCAGAGTAGCAGTTGTTGGGAGTTAACTGCCTTGCTTAAGGTCAGAACGGCAGATTTTCCCACCTTGCCGGCAAAAAAACAGCGACCTTTTGCTTACTGGCCCAACGCTCTTAACCACTAGGCTACCTACCACCCCCTGCAACCATGTACTGATACATAGGCTTACATCCACTGCAGATTCAGGACAATGTGTTCAATCGAAGTTCAGCCAAATCAAATGTTATTTGTCACATGCTTCGTAAACAACAGGTGTAGACTAACAGTGAAGTGCTTACTTACGGACCCTTCCCAACAATGCAGAGAGAAAGAAAATAATATAAAAGCAATAACATGTAATAATAAATACACAATGAGTAGCGATAACTTGGCTCTATACACGGGGTACCAGTACCGATGTGCAGGGGTATAAGGTAATTAAGGTAGATATGTACATATATACCTTGGAATAAAGTGACTAGGTAATAGGATAGCAGTGTGTGTGAGGAGTCAAAAAAGTTAGTGGAAAAAGGGTCAATGCAGATAGTCCTGGTAGCTATTGGGTTAAGTATTTAGCAGTCTTATGGCTTGAGGGTTGAAGCTGGTCAGGGTCCTGTTGGTTCCAGACTTGGTGCACCGGTACCGCTTGCCGTGCGGTAGAACAGTCTATGACTTAGGTGGCTGGAGTGGAGTCTGACAATTTTTAGGGCCTTCCTGTGACACCGCCTGGTATAGAGGTCCTGGATGGCAGGGAACTCGGCCCCAGTGATTTACTGGGCTGTACGCACTACCCTCTGTAGCGCCTTGCGGTCAGATGCCAAGCAGTTGCCATACCAAGCGGTGAGGCAGCCAGTCAAGATGCTCTCAATGGTGCAACTTTGAGCATGAGGGCCCATGCCAAATCTTATCAGCTTCCTGAGGGCAAAGAGGCATTGTTGTTCCATCATGACTGTTGGTGTGTTTGGGCCATGATAGATCCTTACTGATATGGACACCGACAAACTTGAAGCTCTCGACCCACTCCACCTCAGCCCTGTTGATGTGAATGGGGGAGTGCTTGGCCCTCCATTTCCTGTAGTCCACGATCAGCTCCTTTGTCTTGCTGACGTTGAGGCAGAGGTTATGGTCCTGGCACCACACTGCGGGTCTTTGACCTCCTCCCTATAGGCTGTCTCATGCACTGTTGGCATGTCTCCCTCCCTCCTTCTCTACTGCACCTGTTGTCTCAACCTCAATGCTCTGCTATGAAAAGCCAACTGGCATTTACTCATGAGGTGCTGACCTGTTGGACCGTCTACAACCACTGTGATTATTATTTGACCCTGCTGGTCATCTATGAACATCTTGAAGAACAATCTGGTCTTAATGGCCATGTGCTCCTATAAATCGCCACCCGCCACAGCGAGAAGAGGACCATCCACCCCTCAGAGCCTGGTACCTCAAGGTTTCTACCTAGTTTCCTGCCTTTCTAGGGAGTTTTTCCTAGCCACCGTGCTTCTACATCTGCATTGCTCAATCTTTGGGGTTTTAGGCTGGGTATCTGTATAAGCACTTAGTGAAATCTGCTGATTTAAAAATGGCTTTATAAATACATTTTATTGATTGATGACAGAGATTTTAATCTATTAATTGATATGCACCGTTCAGATTGAAATGCCTTCTTTTGATAGCAGCCTGAGATATGTCACACACATTCTCTTGTTTGGCACGGGTGAAGGGACTTAAATATATCAAGGTCACGCAGCCCCTCCCATTCTGTCATCACGTAAGGAATGCCAGCAGAGATCCATTCCCAACCAATGGATTCACGTGGAATTTGGCTGTTTTTTTGGTTTGTGAACTGCAATCCAAGTAGCCATATAGTCTCTTCCAGATGACAGTAAACAGTTGGATGGATGCAAAGCATGTAAACTATCACATACGAAGACATCTGCTCATTTAGTGGCAGCAGGTCATGTCAAGCTTTTTCTTCCCAAAAAACGCTGAGAACTCAAGAATATGAGCAGGCTACACACGTTCAATTGTTATCCTGTGACAATTAGGCTAACCAGCTTAGCTAGCTAGCTCTGCAGAAATGTTTGCGTCAATCACTGTATTGATTGACACATTCTGTCTGTGCTCGTGAGACTGGTTGTATAGTGCACTGTTACAAGGCCTACACCGGTCTTTCAGCCTGGAAAAGGTGAAAGTGAACTCATTTGCCTGTCTAGCAACTATTAACGACACACACTTGTCCTAAGATTCGGTCCACCAGGTTGTGTGTGTGACATTAGCTAACTTGTTAGCCTAACATGCTAGCCCTGTTTCGTTTCTCACCGTCTCCGCTCCAGTCGGCTGTGGCCCCGCGGGTTGTCCACCCATCACTCCCCTGAAGAAATTCATTGTCATCGACGTCCTCTTGGGGATTTGTTCGCAATTCCAACAGTCTTAAAGAAACTTTGAAAGGGTTTCTGCGTAATGGGTCTTGTGTAATAATGTAAAAGCGTCTAAATGTTGATTTTTACACTGTACACAACCTCCTGGACCGACCCCGGAACTTGAGTGACATTTAGCCAATGCGCAAGCGCCGAGACGTGGCGCTACGTGGCTGATCAGAGGACAAGTGCCTAATTTTTTAAAGGGGAATGAGATTTTACCACACCGCCACTTGTATGTAAAATGTGTGTATTCTATACACGATTGTTTTCAAAACCATTCACATTAATTAAAAGATAGATACGTAAAGAAACAAATAAGGTATCAAACATGCCCTTCTTTCCATGCAAAATAAATCACAAATCAAGAAAATAGAAGATTCATGCACCTGTATTTTTTTCTTCTCATGTTCATTTTTAAACATAATGATCTACTTATATAACTGGTTAAGCCTGCTTATATTATCTGCTTCTATCATTTCCATTTAACCTAGATGCTGTCCACAATAGGGACCAGCTGAACAGTGGGACCTGTTTGGTATGCAACCCATGTTGCATCTGATGGCCTTTCTCTCTCAGACACTCTCTCTTTCTCTCACATGTCAGAGACAGAGAGTTTACCTTTTTATTTAGACAAATTGCCCCAAACCAGACCCTACTTATCATTTGAGCTTACTTATCACAATCTCTTTTGCATAATATAATGATGGAACTGTCTGGTAGCTATGCGTTTGAGTCAGGTGTTATTGTACTTAGAGGGTAATTATAACATGCTAATAATACACCTCTGTTCCAGCCAGACACCTGGATAAAAAATCCAAATGTGCATAAATATGTGTATTTTATCTATATATACACAATTGTTTTCAAAACATTCACATGAATTAAAAGACAGATACGTAAAGAAACAAATAAGGTATCAAACATGCCCTTTTTTTCCATGCAAAAAAATGCACAAATCAAAAATCACACACATACACGCACACATGTCAGAGAGCGAGTGAGATAGAGCTTACCTTTTTATTTAGACAAATTGCCCCAGACCAGACCCTACTTATCATTTGAGCTTACTTATCACAATCTGATTTGCACACTATAATGATGGAACTGTCTGGTAGCTATGAGTTTGAGTCAGGTGTTATTGTACTCTGAGGGTAATTATAACATGCTAATACACCTCTGATCCAGCCAGACACCTGGATAAAAAATTCAAATGTGCAGAAATATCAAAGTTATTATAGAGGGCGCTGAGACAGACAGATCCACTCCTTGTCTTAAAAGGCCCCTGCACAGATCTCAGCATGTTCCTTTGACAATGGAAGTCAAACTAACAGGAGCAGTGATTTTCTCTCTCCTTACTCTCCAGGTATTCTCTGCAGGTAAGTAAATGTATTTTATTTATTTTTTTACAAATCTTCTAATTTCTGGGGATTTAAATATCCAACATCAAATATCAGCGATCTTCTCTTCAAAATGCTATGATGACGTTAGTGTCATATATTTTTAGAGGAAATGGAGTGAAAATATATATGTTTTAAATATTACAGAGTTTTTGCCATTTGAAATGATAGTGATGATCAGGACATTCAGGGGCGGTTTCAGATTAAGCCTAGCCCTGGACTAAAAAGCACTTTCTATGGAGATTTTCCAATTAGAATTATTTTTAGTCCAGAACTAAAATTAATCTGTGTTAGCATCACTTTCACAATGTATTGAATGTCATCCAGAGAGGAACGATGAGGCTCCCACTTCCTGGCCCGATCAAGGGGCAATTCCCACGGGAGACTACCTGGAGAAGGGGAGAGGAGAGGTACACAGATTTGACAGACAAGGTGAGTCAAAATAATCAATACATTCAGACTAGCCTGGAATCCAAACTGAATTTTGATCAGTATAACTATTGTTTCAGTGACATGGTGTGATATTCAGCTTGGATCCCAGGCTAAAGACTACTGAGTAAACATGATTGATCTCTTATGTCGATCTTCGGTGGCATTTATATAATTTATATAATTGACAACAAAAACAACTTTCTCACTTATGTTTCTTTTCACAGAAGAGCATTCTGGGCAATCTGAACATGATGTTATTCACACACTGCTGAGCAAGAACGATGCAGCTGAGATAGACATCATCAACCGTAACGAGTCTCCATGTAAGGTCATATCAGTCATGAACGACCTCCCAACCCCTCAGGTTCAGACTCAACCAACCCCGGCCGCAGTTACCATCAGCAGCCCACACCTGGACAATAACAAAAACAAGGGAAAGGCCAGGTTCCAGTTGTCCCATACCTACCCATCAGGCCTGGTGCCAACATAAATGGCTTCCCTCCTGCACCACGCCATCCCCACCCCATGAGCTGGTTTCCCAGAGGTTATGGAAGTGTGCCCAACTACCTCTTGCCCCCCTCTGTATTCTCAGCCTATGTCCAGGCTTTGCATGGAGGTTCATCTGAAGAGAATTCTCTGAGTGACTGAAGTATTGGGTTCCTGAGACCATTTATAAATAGAATGGGGGGTGTCCGTTCTATAGATTCTATTTCTATGTCTGAGAGTTTCTGGTGCTAAGTCTCCATTACTCTCCCAGACAAGAGATCGGTAGAGGATGATATGATCAGTGCCATTGTGTGCTGAATCTGCTATGTGGAAGTGTTGATAAGCATCGTGTTTTTATTTTTTAATCACTCACAGCATCATGCGTATATGCTTACATGACAAAAATAAACCATTTCCTTTTCATAAACAGTCTTTAAGTTGTTTTGGACTGCAGTGCTCAACCATTTAATTACACTAAATGAATATGTTTAACATGTTACCTTCAGAATCACGATGCTTGCACAATACAAATTACACCCTGCATTGCAAAGAAAGCCAGTTTCGACAACTGCAACTTTTAATCAAGCCAGAACGAACAATGATTCATGGATTCATGATCGGAGAGTATCATGCCTGTGTCACAAATACGCAGACCTGTGTGGTCAACCTCGCCTGCCTTTGAGATCAACACAAGGCAGTTACCACGGGAACTGGAACTAGGTGGTGTTCATTATGCACCAAACTGAAGGAGAAAAAAAAGGGACTGAAACAGGAAGGGACTGCCAATAAGAAACGTTCCTTTCATTAGAAATCAGAAGTGTGGTTAAGGTTAGGTTTGAAATAACATTTTAAGAAGAGAAATTGTAGAAACAGGCGGGGTTTAGCAAGAATTATGACTGTGGCAACTACACTGAACAAAAATATAAACGCAACATGCAATAATTTCAAAGTTACAGTTCATATAAGGAAATCAGTAAATTCAAACAAATGAATTAGGCCTAATCAATGGATTTCACAACTGGGCAGGGGCGCAGCCATGGGTGGGCCTGGGAGGGCATAGGCCCAGCCACTGGGGAGCCAGGTGAAGAAGCCGGATGTGGAGGTTCTGAGCTGGCGTGGATACACGTGGTCTGTGGTTGTGAGACCGGTTGGACATACTGCCAAATTCTCTAAAACGTTGGAGTTGGCTTATGGTAAAGAAATTAACATTAAATTATCTGGCAACAGCTCTGGTGGACATTCCTGCAGTCAGAATGCCAATTGTACACTCCCTAAAAACTTGAAACATCTGTGGCATTATGTTGAGTAAAAAAACAGCACAATTTAGAGTGACATTTTATTGTCCCCAGCAAAAGGTGCACCTGTGTAATGACCAAGCTGTTTAATCAGCTTCTTGATATGCCACACCTGTCAGGTAGATGGAGAAATGCTCACTAACAGGAATGTAAAGAAATTTGTGTACAACATTTGTGAGAAATCAGCTTTTTGTGCACATGGAGCATTTCTGGGATCTTTTATTTCAGCTCATGAAACATGGGACCAACACTTTACATGTTGAGTTTATATTTGTTCTTTATAGTTGAGACCCACGTTACTTCTGGCTTTGTTAATAATCTCAAGTAGGATCCAACATCTAGGGGCATTTCCAACTTTGTCTTTTACGACATTTGGTTGACTGCTGTGCCCCTTAAAACATGACAACCGTGATGACTGGTGCAGATATCAGTAGTTTATTGTATGTTAAGTCCAAACACATTCAAAATGGAAAACTAAAACAAATTTGCTCCATCTGCAACACATTTTTTTGTTTCTACTAGCAAACAAGTAGAAGGTAAACACAGTAAATTAAGATGGCAACCAACTGACTGCTTAGCGTACCACACTTGCTAAAGCCAGGAAGGAAATCCTATTCCACTGAAAAGAGGACTGGAATGATATACATTTAAATCCACTCTACAGCATTTTTCAACAGTGGAAAAAGTTTACAGCCTTTGCTTTAGGGGGTCCTTTGAAACTTGGGGGTAGAGATGGGGGTTCACTGAAATTTCAGAGCAAAAAAAATAAAAGTACAAATCTGCTCCCAATAAACATTTTGACACCACTGAGTTTTAAAGCACTGACATCAGAAAACTAGCCAGAAAGCATGATGGCATTCAACTCGACTGACTCTCCTCGCCTTGTTGCCCATTGCAAAAGTAAAATCGCAGTAAGTGCCCTTTTCTTAGCCATAATATGAAACTCACATTATGAGTATATAGGCAACTGTGAAACTTGTCCATATGTGGAAACATGGGGAGGGGTGTAGCTCTGCAGTGACCAACAATGGGTTCCTGGAGAAAGGGGCTCAATTTCAAAATGGCCTCTTCCCATAACACACACACACACACACACACGTTCAGCACGTCGCTCCAATCCAACCAAAAGTTACATGCATTTCAGGAACCACCAGTGTGACTGGCTTTTTAAGCCGGCCCATGCCACGAGAAAATTAATTATGAGAACTATGTCAAAAAGGGGGTAGGATGTGGAAAGTGTTATTACTGTGACAGATTGTCCCAGAAATTTTCAGAAATAGCGCAACACCACCTGACAAGGAAGACCTCAGTACGACATTTTGGAAAAGGCGCTACATCAGATTTAACTTTCCGTTTCAGTGCAAGAAGACCAGTATAAGAAAAAAAGAAGTGCAAAATATTTGTCATTTCTCCTCCCCGATTCTATCCCAGGTTGAAACCGAGGTCTTCCCTTTCACACAGTCACAAAAAGAAAACGTCCCATTTCACTGGCAGAGTACTAGTATAGAAATCTTATTTTGACTTGCCTTAGTGGAAAAAAAAAAATTATAGAAAAATCGGTACACAGCACATTGAATATTATCAGCATTTTAAAAAATATGAACGCATAAATGGATTAAAAAAAGTGAGTGTCATCCCAGATCAAGTTTGCACTAAGGCTAAACCACACCTAAGACGACCATTTTACAAAAATTGCTGCCAACGAAAAATGTTTGTTGTTGATGAAACAGTCGGATGCCCTTGGATCCAGGGCTTATTCCGTGTGCCACCGTTCGAGACAAAGACCACGCAGCTCCGACTGACCGTACCGATTCAGAACCGTCTAGTAGCCCACGTCTGAGCCGTGCAATACAACGTTTTCCTTTAAGAGGGCATTTCATTTTCACTGTCCGTTACAGTTACTAAGCAAACCACTCGTCAATACTGCAGATCCAAACTCTTCAACTGACCCATTTGCTTGACTAACCAAGAATCACACACACACACCATGACTAGTATGTTCCAATGAGTCCTTTCTTTAACATAACACATCTCTGGGACATTTAACATTAAAACTTCAGGCACCCGTTGTCTCTCTAGTCTCTTCAAAACCCAAGAGCAGATACTATAAACAAAATGCACAATTTGCAGCACATCATCTTAGGTAGTTGAACAGTACTTATGGGAGAGTGAAATGTGCACCAGAAAAATGTTATAATCCTGTGAAGAACACGGCAAAATCTCCCGGCCTCGGTAGGTAGAGTAGTTCAACTGGAGCTGAGAGCAACACCGGACACCCTGACCTCAACTCACTAGTAAGACTGGAAAGATGAAATAGAAGGCACCATCATGCTTTTATAGTCAAGTTGAAAAAAATAATAATTTAATCATACAGTGAACTATGATTTTTGCTGTACATTTATTATGTTCCTCCATACACTTGACGGGGAATGGAGGGAGAAGAGGGGGGGGGGGGCAGTTTCACAGTTCTGGCAAGTGTAGGGAAGGGGGAAAAATGCATGAAAAAAAAAAACAACTGTATCAACAAAGAATAGGGAGCGAGTCTCCACAAACATTATCACCACCACTCTCCTATTGGTCAGCTTGGTTTGTGTCTGTGGACCATCCTTTTATTTCCCCGTTCGGTGAAGTCCAGGAACTTTCAGCTTTTTATTAAATTCATTTAGGAAAATAATCATTCTGTAGATTGGTTTGTTGTGCCTTGTTGTATTCCAGCAGTAATTGAAGCATAGTTATGGGTTCGCAGATGAAAGATGTGAGAAAAAAAGTATATTGGTCACAGTAAACAGGCCTGAAGTGGAGGCCTGCCTTGTCACGTCGTTTAGCTTTGAGACAACAGTAGATGTCTCAACCAGCTGCGTTCCCAGGATGTCAATGTAACATGACAAAAGTACCCATTAGTGCATATTGATGAGTGCATTATGCAATTTGTTTTAAGCAGTGTTCTTTGAAAAGGAAAAAACTAAATGCAAGCCCCCCCATAGCAGGAAATTCACCTCATGCTTTCCCAACAGTAACGGGCAGAGAACTCCCACATATAAAATGTGCATTAAGAGGGGTTTCGTGACGTAGTGCCCCGGTAAGTCGAGGCATAATAATCTCTATTCCAAATGATGGGCTGTATTATCGTAGGTAAAAGTCTATCAGTCCCTCCTATAACGTTGCAGATTACTCCTGGTTGCTTTTCCTCAAATTTACAAATTAATGTTTGTGAATTCTTGACAACACTGGAAAAGGACGCTCAGCTCACAGCTAAGTAAAGCGAAAATGCAAATTTTACGTTTGCTCATTTTTGTCTGTCACAACAAAGAAGAAATAGTTGACAGGCTGTGTCACATTCCAAAGCCAAAAATAATTTTTTACCGAAACGAAAACAAACAAAAGTATATATGTTTATACATGTAGATTTTTTTTCGTTAACGAGAACGGTAGAAGATGAAGAACGTGGTACTACTTCCGAACTGCAGGTGGCACTATCAGCGGCGCTGGGTGGTGAAGCGGCCCTCGGCGGATCCTCCTGCTCCTCTTCCAGAGCCTAGGCCGGGCTTGGGCGCACCCATGCCGCCCCTGGGTGGGGGGCCCCTGCTGTCACGGATCATCCCGCTGCCGGCCACCATGCCTCCTCGCGGGCCACCGGGCCCCCTGTCGCCGCGTCTCCCCATGTCTCTGCGGTCATCTCCTCCGCCACGGACCTCCCGCTCACGTACCGCCCTGGTCTTCTTCTCCTCTACGTTCAGACGCACCTCACCGCGGAACATGATGGGCTACAGGACAGAGAGGACCGTTAATACAGGACTGGCAGGTGATAGGGGACCTTAAGAAAATACCCTTTTCACAATCCTTCTCATTCACTGGTTTGCACACCATAAAACCCTATTGTTGCATCTTAGGTTGTATCGATTGTGTTTGTGGTTTTCCTGCATAGAAAAGTCTTGGGCAGGCCTCCTAAGTGTTTTCGGGCCACCTATATCCAAACAGCCAAAACAAGAGCCCCCAATATTACTTTTTTTTTATTATGATCCTTGAGAACCAACAATCACCAAAAATAAGAGTCAGGGAGAATCAAATACCAAAATTGATACATTCAGGAGTATTTTTGTCAGAGCATGGGAACCCCATTGATTTTGTTAGAAAGTTTGAGACTCAGATAGCATAAGCCAAGCTGAATGTTGTCTCTGCGGACAACGGGAGGGCCTCAAATTTCCAGTCAGCACCCCTGCACACTTTTGATCCAATAAAACCTTGAATACTCAGTCTCCCATAGCTGAGATTCAAACAAAGGGAAAACAGGCTACAGATTTGGGGATTAGGATACTGTGCAGAAAACCCATAGGTAGTGATTTACAACACCAAGCCGTGTGCCACCAAAACACCAGTGTGAATGAGGGGGATAATGATGAAGTTAGTACTTGCCCCCCCTACCTTCGCCCCCAGGATTCTCTGGACAGGGTCAGAGTCGTCAAAGACCACAAATCCAAAGTTGGGCAGCTTTCCTCCGACTCCCTTGGTGTTGATCCTCAGCTCCACTACATTGCCAAAAGCTGAAGGAAGACATTTTAGTTTTCCATTCCAAATCCCGAAAATCATACATTGTCCTCCTGCTACGTCATCTGGAGTTTAACTCGTTAGTCACACCTTACCAAAAGGATAGAAGATGTAAACTGTTCCAAATGCACATAATTCTATTGATACTTTGAACAACAAGAAAATGGCATGGCTAAATAACCATTAATGTGTACGAGTGCTTACTCATGAAGAAGTCCTTGAGCTCTGCCTCGTCAATGTCATGAGGGAGGTTGCCCACAAAGAGCTGGTGGCTGTCTGGGTACCGGATGATCCTTCTGCTGTCCATCTCACCAGGGTCCGCCTCGCCCCGACCTGCAGTCAGGAGAAGTCATTAGCTACCTTCTGCACCGTCACTCTGTACCAACACTGAAGAGAGCACATTTAGTACAAAGTCACAGCTTTATTACCTTTGTTGACAAAACTGAAGTGGGGTTTCCCAGTTTGTGATTCTGAAGGTGCAACACCATCTAAGTGACAGAGACATGCACACATTGACCCAGGTGTAAATAATAAAGACTAGAACAGTGTGAGCACCCGTGACTTTGGTGACATGTTGAGAACTAAGCAGACCTAAAACCAAGAGCATATTGCGTCTATAGAAAAACACATTGCCATTAGGTCCCACTGGTCTTACCAGGTCTGGATGCTCGCTGTACGAAGGCTGGTCTGTCGCGGGGCCGCTGGTCCCGGGGTCCCCGGAGAGGGGCCGTCTGGCTCTCAGGTTTGTTCTCCGCTCTGGGCTGTAAAGGAACGCGACACACAGAGGAGATGAGACATACTTGACCACAGACAACACTCAGCCCAGACACACACAAGACACGGGGGGAGGGGTTACCTGTGAGCTTGGTGCTTTAACAACATGGGGGGGGATTCCAGAGGAGGGTCCTGTACCGCTAGGAGGCAGGTTTTTACTGGTCACCGAGGCCCAGGAGAAGGTCTGCCAGGAATTCAGTCAGAATTCAACCGTGCCAATCAGTAGAACACAGTACAATATACTTTCCTCGTACAATTTTTGAAAGGCAGATATCTTGACAGTAATCAGTGCTACTTCTGAAATGGCAACCTATTCCTTCTATAGTGAACTTTTGTCCAGCGAGAATAGCAGTGGGATTTCAGATGCAACCTGCATGTTATAATGGTCATAGCACCGTTGTACCAGGAGAGTGGACCAACCTTGGGGGCCTCCTGGGTGCTGGGTGGGGACTCTACGGGGACTGGGGAGGGGGCCTTCTCCTCCAGCTCCTCCATCACCTTCTCCTCCACGTCGGGCTTCAGCTCCTCTACCTCGGGCTCGGGCTCAGGCTCTGGAGCCGGCTCCTCCATGGGCTCCTCAACGCCATTGCTAAATGAAGCAGAAATCAGTCAAGTTTTCTACAGCTGTTGACCTAGATGTACCTTATTATAAACTCAGATACAAGCTCAATATGATTGGATTCGGTCACATTTCTTCTTGACACAAATATGATGCAACTGTACACTCACTGGCCAGTTAATTTGGTACCCCACCCCGTTCATGAAAATGGACCGCTCCTACAGACAGTGAGTCATGTGGCCTGCTAGATAAAGCAGGCAGACAGGCATCCAGTTACTGTTCGATTGAATGGGCAAAACGAGTGACTTAAGACTGCGCGTGGTATGATCATTGATGCCAGGCGCGCCAGATCCAGTATCTCAGAAATGGCCGTCCTCCTGGGATTTTCCCACACGACAATGTCTAGAGTAAACCAAGAATGGTGCGACAAACAGAAAGAAAAATAAACATCCAGTCAGCGGCAGTCCTGTGGGCAAAAACAGCTAGTTGATGAGAGAGGTAGAATGAGAATGGAAAGAATCGTGCACGCTAACAGGCGGGCCACAACTAGATCAATAACGGCACAGTACAACAGTGGTGTGAAGAACGGCATCTCGTTGATCCTTGTCACAGACGGGCTATTGCAGCAGACGACTACACCGGGTTCTACACCCATCAGGTAAAACAAAATGCAGCTCGTGGCACATGGTCACCAAGTTTGGACAATCAAGGAGTGGAAAAACAGCACCTGGAGCATGACATCGAGTTCAATTTACTTGAGTGGCCTGCGCAGTCCCCAGACCTCAACCCAATAGACCAACTGGAATGGGCTAAACGGCAGTACATTCATGCTGCGAACAATCCACAGCAACTGTGTGATGCCATCGCCATCAGCATGGACCAACATCCCTGTGGAACGTTTCCGATAGCTTGTTGAATGCCCCGAACAATTCCGGCTGTTCTGGAGGCAAAGAGCAGGGCCGACCCAGTACTAGATGGGTGTACCAAATAAACTGTCCGGTGAGTGTACATACCAACTGTATGCCATGTTTCCTTATTGTTGTTTTTTAATGCAGTGCACTACCTGTACGTAAACTCAATTTCTCTAAAACAGATCATTAAGTACATCTAGTCGCCATTGATCTAAACATCATTGTCAAACTGGCATGGTGGTCTCCATGGCATAGACTTACATGACAGGGTGAGGCTCGTAGTAAGTAGTGCTGTTAGGACTGTCCTGGAGTGGCTCTGGGGACGGCTGTCTCTCCTCCTGCTCCTCCTCAACCTCCTCTTCAGATTCTGAGGTATCATCGATTAACAAAACAAAGTTTACAGACCATAAACAACTTGACATCCAAATGCAACATTGAAGAGAATTTAACTGGACAAAGTGCAGAATTTCTTACCCTCATCAAGTTCAGCCTCAGAGTCACCGAAAACCTCATCCTCATAGCGGAAGATGTCGTTGTGTACGTAGAATTTGTTTGCCACGGAACCCTGTGGAAATAGCCAGACAAGCTATTATTATTTGTGCTGCAATAGCTGATGAAAATGTGCTTTTCCTCATAGTTGAGGTGCTTCATAATCTAAAAAAAAAAGTTAAGAGTTGTTTTCAGTGGGCATAAAATGTTTTGAAACAGAGTGAACTGGGGAGGTACTTCCTGAACATTGAGCCCTACTGAACACAACGCAGGTAGTCGCTCCACTTTCCGAGTGAGTGACAATTAAAATATGACAACTAGCCAATGCTTAGTAAAGTGTGTGCAGTGAGCCCCACCCTTTAGCCTACCGTACTACGCACCTCTGGAGCGAGCACAAAGGTCTGCATGAACTTCCTCATCGGCTGGCCGTTGTTGGAGAGCTCACCCAGCACTTGGACCACAACGCCGTCAGTCAGCGTGGCATGGGCGTCCACGTGTCTGATCTTCGTGTGGCATTCTTGGAACTGCAGGGACAGGACCTTCTTGTGGATTTCCTGGGTAAGGTGAAGGAAGTACAGTTAGAAGTAAATCACAAGGCCAGGAGTGGTTTATAATAGAATAAAATTCCCTGAATTATTACATCACAGCACTTGGAAGGTTATTAAAAAATATATTTTAAAATCTAAATTGTTTGAGATTTGCATGAAAAGCATCCCGAGTGAAGACTCTTGACTGTGCTATGTTTTTCAAAACAGGTAGTTGTCATCTGGATCTTTGATTTAGGTTATTGACACTTACCGCTTGGCCATACACCGCTTCTGCAAGCTTCCCGTTGGAGTCGAGTCCGCCATGAACATAGGAGGAGTTCCTTCCATAGAACCTGTCATGACAAAGCAGAGACATTTAAAGTCCTGCTGGCACAAGTCTACATAAAGCAATGGAAAGTTATCACATACTGTGGGCTATTCAATCTAGACAAATCGGTCAGTACCTGTGCAGGAAATCGGGTGCTTTGTTTAAGAGTGTGTAATACTGCCTCACAAACTCCCGCCCTACAAGCAGGGGACTTGGCTTCTCCATCACCATTTCTTTGGTAATCAATATCAAGTGCTGAAACAGAACGTTAACAAAACATATTTTAATCTTGAAATTAAGTAATACTTTGAAGTAACCTAAGAACATGCAGGTCAGCATTGCAGAAGGAAAATAAAGCCATGACAACTCATTCTTATTGGACATAATTGAGGCAACATGTACAATATCAACCCTTAATATCAGAATGAAACCAATGGAAAACAGAGCAACTTATGAATCGTTCATGGAAGTTATTTGCATGCAAATTTCAGCTAATAGAAAATTGTGTACAGAAACTGGTTATTAAGACGTTGCTTTCTAGTTTTGAAATTAGTTGAGAATATAAAGACAAAGTCAATGCGTTCAACTCAACGACAATGCACCAAGTTGTTCGTGTTCACATTTTAAACTGATACATATTTATCGTTGCTAGTTGGCTAGCTAACTACCTACTTTGTTAGCACCCACTAGCGTGCAACTGCGCCATCATGTTTATCCACCCGGACACAAAAGAGGGGTACAAAGCATAGGTCGACTTCAACGAGACGTTCTCAGAAGAGTTGAGAGATTGTCTGAACATATGTTACTAATCAAATGAACAAATTAGGTTAATGTTAAATTAATTTGTTTGATAGTAGCCAGGCCTATTGTGACGGAAACTGCGGAAGGCCTCCCACGACCTGGTACAGCCTCTGTCGTAGCTGGATGTCTATTTTGTGTGGCATCGTCGAATCATTTCCCTGGCCTTGATATCAGACATAACAAATGTTGCTAGAAATAGTAGACCAACTCCAAATGCTTTGAAAGAGGCCTCGTCTTATTTGGAAGTGTATTTAACAAACTAGTAAGAGCAGCATACTTGTAAGGTAAACGAGGATTAGCTAGCTAACGCTGGCTTCCTACAACTAGGTTGGGAAAGTAGCTAGTTTGCTAGGCCAAATTGGGAAAACTCGCTAGCTAGCTCAAAGTTATCAATGTACGCAGTGTTAACGTGTTGGCTAAATAACATTACCCCCAATATTCGAATGTAACTTCAGTATACATTTTTATAAACAACAAGCACAGTTAAGCCCGTACCGGTTGCTAATTAAATGATAGTGAAACTGGTACATTAGTTAACGTTAGGCAGCTAATGGCGCTAAGCTAGATTTGTGGCGTCGTTGCTTTTTCTCAAGCTACCTTGTCTGACAACTTTGTTTACCCCTATCAGTTTTCCTTCGTGTATTAATATGCATCAACACTTTAATGATGCAAAGTCATGTGGCTCAATTTCATGAATAAGAAACGTTGAACAGCTAGCAACAATCACTTTGTAACTAACCAATACACACTGGTCTATTCTCGTGCAAGTGCCTAAATCCTGGCACCGGCAGGCAGGGTTTTCTTGAACAGAGCTGGTTAGCAAGCAAGTGTCGACACCAGTGCTCGTGTTAGCATTGCACATAATACAAAGGCCGACTGGCTAGGTATTTTGAGCTATAGCTAGTTAGTAAATGAGAAAAAATAAAATTTAACACGGTCAAATTCGGGGTTTAGCATCACATGATACCATGACTGTTTTTCCATTTAACTCAAATTGTCGACATGGAATTAATTGAAGACACATACTGTACAGTGAGCCAACAAAGACCTTCACTAACTCAAACGTTAACTTTTTCCCGAGAACAACTACAGTAGCTAGCCATTAATAAAATGTTATCGTTAGTCAGATTAACGGTAGACAGTTTAGCTATTAATTTTTTTTTATTAAAAGGTAACTTACCTTTTGAAATACCTATCTAATTGAACACAGTGATTAAATAACTATGACTATAAACGATTCTGGTCGCCAAAGACTATACTCTGAAATATGAAGAATATTTCAGGTGTAATTTATAATATTTCTCACCCTCTACTGACAGACTTAATGATCTCTGCTGTATCAGAGATTGGAATTTAAAGCGATAGACTTCAAATTTATTGTCTAACCCCTGCAATCTAGGGCAGGAACCCCCGTGACAGTTGAGTAGCCAATGATATTTTTACACTGGACAACATTAATTGTGACGTAGTTTGGTGTATTTTCCCGCCCGCCTTCCTGCCTAAAAATCCAGACGTTATGACGTCACAACGGGTTTATTTTGTCATAATATAATATTCTTTATCAGCCAACATTTAAAAAGAGATTCATTGTGACTTAAAACATATTTACAAAGAAAATCATGTTCATATAGTATGTTCTATACACTACAAAATTGAGCACTCTTTAATGCCTGAGGCAAAGATATGTTTTATTCCTGACAGACAGCAGATAACTTGAAGGCTACAATTAATACTTTTGAATACAAAAACTGGAGGAAACCTAGAGCCACAGAAACAAGCCTATCATATGCCTGCCAGTATCAGGAGACACACCTACAGTGCATTCGGAGAGTATTCAGACCTCTTGACTTTTTCCACATTTTGTTACGTTACAGCCTTATTCTAAAATTGATTAAATTATTTTTTTCTTCTCATCAATCTACACACAATACCCCATAATGACAAAGCAAAAACAGGTTTTTACTGAAATGTCCCATTTACATAAGTATTCAGACCCTTTACCCAGTACTTTGTTGAAGCACCTTTGGCAGCGATTACAACCTCAAGTCTTCTTGGGTATGATGTCTCAAGCTTGGCACACCTGTATTTGGGGAGTTTCTCCCATTCTCCTGTGCAGATCCTCTCAAGCTCTGTCAGGTTGGATGGGGAGCTATTTTCAGGTCTCTCCAGGGACGTTCGATCGGGTTCAAGTCCGGGCTCTGGTTGGGCCACTCAAGGACATTCAGAGACGTCCTGAAGCCACTCCTGCATTGCCTTGGCTGTGTGTTTGGGATTGTTGTCCTGTTGGAAGGTGAACCTTCGCCACAGTCTGAGGTCCTGAGCACTCTGGAGTAGGTTTTCATCAAGGATCTCTCTGTACTTTGCTCTGTTCATCTTTCCCTTGATCCTGACTAGTCTCCGAGTCCCTGCTGCTGAAAAACATCCCACCATGGTGCCACCACCATTCTTCACCGTAGAGATGGTGCCAGGTTTCCTCCAGACGTAACACTTGGCATTCAAGCCAAGAGTTCAATCTTGGTTTCATCAGATCAGATAATCTTGTTTCTCATGGTCTGAGAATCTTTTAGGTGCCTTTTGGGGGACCGGCAGAGGTTGGAGGAAACAAGCCGGAGCTTGCCGAGGAGTCTTATTCTGTGCACACACCGTTCAAGCGGCGACGAATGTGGACACGTCAGGGACCAAAATAGGCCACCAAAAGCGCTGCTGCCCTATTGACCCGCTGCTGAGTGCCATTGCCAGGCACGAAGTGGCAAGGATGGTCTCGGGTTCCGGGAGGGAAGCAGGTCCGTGAGGTGCAGAGCTCCCAGCCGAACCCCGGGGGGGGGGGCCCCTGACAACCGGATGTTCGTTCCTGATGCCGTCTGCTCCGCGGTCCTGGAGTGGGCCCACTCTCCAGGTTTGCCTGCCACCCGGGCACCCGTCAGACCCTGGCCTTTGTGCGACAGCACTTTTGGTGGCCTATTTTGGTCCCTTAACATCCCACCCATCCTACAATCCAAGCTTGATGCCCTCAATCTCACACAAATTATTAATGAACCCACCAGGTACTACCCCATAGCTGTAAACACTGGCACCCTCATAGATATCATCCTAACAAACTTGCCCTCTAAATACACCTCTGCTGTTCTCAACCAAGATCTCAGCGATCACTGCCTCATTGCCTGCATCCGTAATGGGTCAGCGGTCAAACGACCTCCACTCATCACTGTCAAACGCTCCCTGAAACATTTCAGCGAGCAAGCCTTTCTAATCGACCTGGCCCTGGTATCCTGGAAGGATATTGACCTCATCCCGTCAGTAGCGGATGCCTGTTTTTTTTTTTTAAATGCCTTCCTCACCATCTTAAATAAGCATGCCCCATTCAAGAAATTTAGGACCATGAACAGATATAGCCCTTAGTTCTCCCCAGACCTGACTGCCCTTAACCAACACAAAAACATCCAGTAGCGTTCTGCATAGGCATCGAACAGCCCCCGTGATATGCAACTTTTCAGGGAAGTTAGAAACCAATATACACAGGCAGTTAGAAAAGCCAAGGCTAGCTTTTTCAAGCAGAAATTTGCTTCCTGCAACACAAATTCAAAAAGGTTCTGGGACATTGTAAAGTCCATAGAGAATAAGAACACCTCCTCCCAACTGCCCACTGCACTGAGGATAGGAAACTCTGTCACCACCGATAAACCCACTATAATTGAGAATTTCAATAAGCCTTTTTCTACGGCTGGCCATGCCTTCCACCTGGCTACCCCTACTGCAGTCAACAGCACTGCACCCCCCACAGCTACTCGCCCAAGCCTTCCCCATTTCTCCTTCTCCCAAATCCATTCAGCTGATGTTCTGAAAGAGCTGCAAAATCTGGACCCCTACAAATCAGCCGGGCTAGACAATCTGGACCCTTTCTTTCTAAAATTATCTGCCGAAATTATTGCAACCCCTATTACTAGCCTGTTCAACCTCTCTTTTGTGTCATCTGAGATTCCCATAGATTGGAAAGCAGCTGCTGTCATCCCCCTCTTCAAAGGAGGGGACACTCTTGACCCAAATTGCTACAGACCTATATCCATCCTACCCTGCCTTTCTAAGGTCTTCGAAAGCCAAGTCAACAAACAGATTACCGACCATTTCGAATCCCACCGCACCTTCTCCGCTATGCAATCTGGTTTCAGAGCTGGTCATGGGTGCACCTCAGCCACGCTCAAGGTCCTAAACGATATCGTAACCGCCATCGATAAGAAACAATACTGTGCTGCCGTATTCATTGACCTGGCCAAAGCTTTCGACTCTGTCAGTCACCACATCCTCATCGGCAGACTCAATAGCCTTGGTTTCTCAAATGATTGCATCGCCTGGTTCACCAACTACTTCTCTGATAGAGTTCGGTGTGTCAAATCGGAGGGCCTGTTGTCCGGACCTCTGGCAGTCTCTATGGGGGTGCCACAGGGTTCAATTCTTGGGCAAACTCTTTTCTCTGTATACATCAATGATGTCGCTCTTGCTGCTGGTGAGTCTCTGATCCACCTCTACGCAGACGACACCATTCTGTATACTTCTGGCCCTTCTTTGGACACTGTGTTAACAACCCTCCAGACGAGCTTCAATGCCATACAACTCTCCTTCCGTGGCCTCCAACCGCTCCTAAATACAAGTAAAACTAAATGCATGCTCTTCAACCGATCGCTGCCTGCACCTGCCCACCTGTCCAGCATCACTACTCTGGACGGTTCTGACTTAGAATATGTGGACAGCTACAAATACCGGGGTGTCTGGTTAGACTATAAACTCTCCTTCCAGACTCACATCAAACATCTCCAATCCAAAATTAAATCTAGAATTGGCTTCCTATTTCGCAACAAAGCATCCTTCACTCATGCTGCCAAACATACCCTCGTAAAACTGACCATCCTACCGATCCTCGACTTCGGCGATGTCATTTACAAAATAGCCTCCAATACCCTACTCAACAAACTGGATGCAGTCTATCACAGTGCCATCCGTTTTGTCACCAAAGCCCCATATACTACCCACCACTGTGACCTGTACGCTCTCGTTGGCTGGCCTTCATAATCGCCGCCAAACCCACTGGCTCCAGGTCATCTACAAGACCCTGCTAGGTAAAGTCCCCCCTTATCTCCGCTCACTGGTCACCATAGCAGCACCCACCTGTAGCACGCACTCCAGCAGGTATATCTCTCTGGTCACCCCCAAAGCCAATTCCTCCTTTGGCCGTCTCTCCTTCCAGTTCTCTGCTGCCAATGATTGGAACGAACTACAAAAATCTCTGAAACTGGAGACACTTATCTCCCTCACTAGCTTTAAGCACCAGCTGTCAGAGCAGCTCACAGATCACTGCACCTGTGCATAGCCCATCTATAATTTAGCCCAAACAACTACCCCTTCCCCTACTGTATTTATTTATTTTATTTATTTTGCTCCTTAGCACCCTATTATTTATTTCTACTTTGCACTTTCTTCTACTACAAATCTACCATTCCAGTGTTTTACTTGCAATATTGTATTTACTTTGCCACCATGGCCTTTTTTGCCTTTACCTCCCTTATCTCACCTCATTTGCTCACATTGTATATAGACTTATTTTTCTACTGTATTATTGACTGTATGTTTGTTTTACTCCATGTGTAACTCTGTGTTGTTGTATGTTGTCGAACTGCTTTGCTTTATCTTGGCCAGGTCGCAATTGTAAATGAGAAGTTGTTCTCAACTTGCCTACCTGGTTAAATAAAGGTGAAATAAAAATAAATAAAAAATAAAAGTAGTCGTGGGGCTATAGCGGTGGGACAGTGCATCTGGCTTGACATTCTTGGATCCTGGCTGGTTTGAGAGGGAGAAGTTGAACCATGTAAACAGCAGGGCCCATCTGGCTTGCCTGGAGTTGAGGTGCTTGGCGGTGTGGAGATACTCCAGGTTCTTGTAGTCAGTCCACACAATGGCCTCCATTCCTCCAACGCCATCTTCACCGCGAGAAGCTCACGATTCCCCACATCATAGTTCCTTTCCGTGGCGTTGAGGCGATGGGAGATGAAGGTGCAGGGATGTAGCTTGAGGTCAAGGGCAGGACGGGATGGGGGATGGGTGACGGGATGGGTCAGGATGAACCAGGATGGTAGCTGTGGTGAAGCGATGTTTGAGGTCCCAGAACGCCTGGTCAGCAGCTGGAGACTACGTGAACGGAAACTTGGGTGAGGTGAATGCTGACAGGGGGGACGCCAGGGTGCTGTAACCCCGGATAAAGCGACGATAGAAGTTGGCGAACCCCAGAAAACATTGCAGCTGCACCCTGGACGTAGGCTGAGGCCAATCCATCACTGCTCTCACCTTCCCGGGATTCATCTGGACACTCCCAGCAGAGATGATGTAACCCACAAAAGGGACGGTGTAGCGATGGAACTCGCACTTCTCCGCCTTCACAAACAGCTGGTTCTCCAGAAGACGTTGAAGGACCTGCCGGACGTGGAGCATGTGTTCTTGAGGGGAGCGGGAGAAGACGAGGATGTCATCAATGTAGATGCAGACGAACCGTTTAAACATGTCACGGAGAACATCATTCACCAGAGCCTGGAACACAGCAGGGGCGTTGGTGAGGTCAAAGGACATGACCAGATACTCGTAGTGGCCACTGGCCGGGTTGAAAGCGGTCTTCCACTCGTCCCCCTCTCGTATCCACACCAGGTGGTAGGCGTTCCGTCGATCCAGCTTGGAAAATACAATGGCCCCCTGGAGCGGCTCGAAGGCCGAGGAGATGAGTGATAGCAGGTAACGGTTCTTAACCATAATGTCATTGAGTCCCCAGTAGTCAATGCACGGGCGCAGGGTCTTATCCTTTTTCTCCATGAAGAAGAACCCCGTCCCAGCGGGAGAGGAAGATCGACAGATAAATCCAGCAGCTAGGGAGTCCCCAATGTAGGTATCCATCAATGTAGGCGGCGTGGTGCTAGGGAGAAGGTCAATCCCGTAGTCATAGGGTCGGTGCGGCGGAAGTGACATGGCCTGGGCCTTGCTGAACACCACCCGGAGATCCTGGTACTCCGCTGGAATGGCGGAGAGATCCGGGACACCTTCCGAGCCCCCAGGAAGACGTCCCGGGACAGGTTGTGCTGACTTCAGGCAATGGCCGTGGCAGAATGGGCTCCAGCCCATGATGGCACCAGTAGACCAGTTAATGAGGGGATTGTGTTGTTCGAGCCAGGAGAATCCCAATACCACTGGAATCAGAGGCGACTTGATGAGCAGGAACTGGATAGCCTGGTTTCCACTAGCACCACTATTACTGGTCTGGAGTATCCGTGACTGAGCATCACTTTGACATCACTGGCAGAGTTAACAGCTTTTAGTATTGTATACACACCCTTGATCACCACCACTACAGGTGGGGCATAGCACCCCTTACCCTCTCTCAGGAGGGAGTGAAGAGTACCAAGGGATGACCAGAACTGGTTGGACCCAGGCCTTGTCAGGTTACCAGACTGCTGCACATTGCTCCCAGCAGGCATGGGTACGACTTGTACCTATGTGCCCTGTTATACCTCTCTCATTTCTGGGAACTTGGTAGCCAAATAGATTTTCTTCCCAGCCACATTGACCACCATGGGGTACACAAAATACGCCCCAGTGGAAGGGAGAGCTACACCAGGGGGGAAGGCTGTGGTGGTCTGGGAGGGGGAGTGGAGGGGTTAGCTGGAACTCCTTACACCCGTCTCCCCTCTCCTCGTCCTTCGGGGTGACCTGATAGCCTTCAAGGAACCAGACACACCTCAGAGCGCCTCTGGAGCCCTAGGAACCAAAATAGAATGGAATGGAGACCTTCTCCCTTACCTCACCTCGCTCATCAACTCATCCTTGACCGCTGGCTACGTCCCTTCCGTCTTCAACAGAGCGAGAGTTGCACCCCTTCTGAGAAAACCTACACTCGATCCCTCCGATGTCAACAACTACAGACCAGTATCCCTTCTTTCTTATCTCTCCAAAACTCTTGAACGTGTCGTCCTTGGCCAGCTCTCCTGCTATCTCTCTCAGAATGACCTTCTTGATCCAAATCAGTCAGGTTTCAAGACTGGTCATTCAACTGAGACTGCTCTTCTCTGTGTCACGGAGGCTCTCCACACTGCTAAAGCTAACTCTCTCCTCTGCTCTCATCCTTCTAGACCTATTTGCTGCCTTTGATACTGTGAACCATCAGATCCTCCTCTCCACCCTCTCCGAGTTGGGCATCTCCGGCGCGGCCCACGCTTGGATTGCGTCCTATCTGACAGGTCGCTCCTACCAGGTGGCGTGGCGAGAATCTGTCTCCGCACCACGTGCTCTCACCACTGGTGTCCCCGAGGGCTCTGTTCTAGGCCCTCTCCTATTCTCGCTATACACCAAGTCACTTGGCTCTGTCATATCCTCACATGGTCTCTCCTATCATTGCTATGCAGACGACACACAATTAATCTTCTCCTTTCCCCCTTCTGATAACTAGGTGGCGAATCGCATCTCTGCATGTCTGGCAGACATATCAGTGTGGATGACGGATCACCACCTCAAGCTGAACCTCGGCAAGACGGAGCTGCTCTTCCTCCCGGGGAAGGACTGCCCGTTCCATGATCTCGCCATCACGGTTGACAACTCAATTGTGTCCTCCTCCCAGAGTGCTAAGAACCTTGGCGTGACCCTGGACAACACCCTGTCGTTCTCCACTAACATCAAGGCGGTGACCCGATCCTGTAGGTTCATGCTCTACAACATTCGCAGAGTACGACCCTGCCTCACACAGGAAGCGGCGCAGGTCCTAATCCAGGCACTTGTCATCTCCCGTCTGGATTACTGCAACTCGCTGTTGGCTGGGCTCCCTGCCTGTGCCATTAAACCCCTACAACTCATCCAGAACGCCGCAGCCCGTCTGGTGTTCAACCTTCCCAAGTTCTCTCACGTCACCCCGCTCCTCCGCTCTCTCCACTGGCTTCCAGTTGAAGCTTGCATCCGCTACAAGACTATGGTGCTTGCCTACGGAGCTGTGAGGGGAACGGCACCTCCGTACCTTCAGGCTCTGATCAGGCCCTACACCCAAACAAGGGCACTGCGTTCATTCACCCATGGCCTGCTCGCCTCCCTACCTCTGAGGAAGCACAGTTCCCGCTCAGCCCAGTCAAAACTGTTCGCTGCTCTGGCACCCCAATGGTGGAACAAGCTCCCTCACGACGCCAGGACAGCGGAGTCAATCACCACCTTCCGGAGACACCTGAAACCCCACCTCTTTAAGGAATACCTAGGATAGGATAAAGTAATCCTTCTAACCCCCCCCCCTTAAAATATTTAGATGCACTATTGTAAAGTGGTTGTTCCACTGGATATCATAAGGTGAATGCACCAATTTGTAAGTCGCTCTGGATAAGAGCGTCTGCTAAATGACTTAAATGTAAATGTAAAAATTGTTCATGTTCAGAATTGCCCACTAAAAGTACAATGTTTATTACATTTTTATTGAAGCACAAACTGTACAGTCAAAAATAAATGAATGGCCATTTATGATGAGGATGATAATGAAAATACTCACTGCGGAAATATTTGTGACAGTTTGTAACACCTTTACCTGTTAAGGATAAGAAATGGATGACCATTTATGATGATGATGATAATGAAGATACTGTGAAAATACACAATATATACAAAAGTATGAGGACATCCCTTAAAATTAGTGGATTTAGCCATTTCAACTACACCTGTTGCTGACAAATCGAGCACCCAGCCATGCAATTTCCATGGACAAACATTGGCAGTAAAATGTCCTTACTGAAGAGCTCAGAGACTTTCAACGTGGCAACGTCATAGGATGCTATTGCCACGTTTCCAACAAGTCAGTTTGTAAAATTTCTGCCCTACTAGAGCTGCCCCGGTCAGCGGTAAGTGCAGTTATTGTGAAGTGGAAACGTCTAGGTGCAACAACGGCTCAGCCGCGAAGTGGTAGGCCACACAAGCTCACAGTACGGAACCGCCGAGTGTTGAAGCGTGTAGAGTGTAAAAATCGTCTGTCCTTGGTTGCAACATTCACTACCGAGTTCCAAATTGCCTCTGGAAGCAGTATCAGCACAAGAACTGTTCGTTGGGAGCTTCATGAAATGGGTTTCCATGGCCGAGCAAACCACACAAGCCTAAGATCACCATGCGCAATGCCAAAAGTTGGCTAGAGAAGTGTAAAGCTCGGCGCCATTGGACTCTGGAGCAGTGGAAACACGTTCTCTGGAGTGATGAATCACGCTTCACCATCTGGCAGTCCGACAAACTAATCTGGGTTTGGCGGATGCCAGGAGAACGCTACCTGCCCGAATGCATAATGACAATTTGAAAGACAACAACAACCACCCAAGCCACTGCCTGTAGACCCCGCTATCATCCAGAAGGCGAGGTCAGTACAGGTGCATCAAAGCTGGGACAGAGAGACTGAAAAACAGCTTCTATCTCAAGGCCTTCAGACTGTTACATAGCCATCACTAGCACAGAGAGGCTGCTGCCTACATACTCAGACTTTAAATCATTGGCCACTTTAATAAATGGAACACTAGTCACTTTAATAATGTCACTTTAATAATGTTTACATATCTTGCATTACTCATCTCATATGTATATACTTTATTCAATTCTACTGCATCTTAGTCTATGCCGCTCTAACATTGCTCGTCCATATATTTATATATTCTTAATTCCATTCCTTTACCTAGATTTGTGTGTACTGGGTATATGTTGTGAAATTGTTAGATATTACTTGTTAGATATTGCTGCACTATCGGAACTAGAAGCACAGGTATTTCGCTACACCCGCAATAACATCTGCTAAACACGTGTATGTGACCAATGCAATTTGATTTGATTTGATTTGATTTGAAAGTTTGGTGGGGGAGGAATAATGGTCTGGGGCTGTTTTTCATGGTTCGTGCTAGGCCCCTTAGTTCCAGTGAAGGGAAATCTTAACGCTACAGCATACAATAACATTCTAGACAATTCTGTGCTTCCAATTGTGTGGTAACAGTTTGGGGGAGGCCCTTTCCTGTTAAAGCATGACAATGCCCCCGTACACAAAGCAAGTTCCATACAGAAATGGTTTGTCGAGATCGATGTGGAAGAATTTGACTGGCCTGCACAGAGCTCTGACCTCAACCCCATCGAACACCTTTGGGATGAATTGGAACGCCGACTGCAAGCCAGACCTAATCACCCAACATCATTGCCCGATCTCACTAATGCTCTTGTGGCTGAATGGAAGCAATGTTCCAACATCTAATGGAAAGCCTTCCCAGAAGAGTGGAGGCTGTTATAGCAGCAAAGGGGGTCCAACTCCATATTAATGCCCATGATTTTGGAATGAGATGTTTGACGAGCATACTTTTGGTCATGTAGTGTATTTGCGGCTGTTTGTAACACCTTTGCCTGTCGAGGATAAAAATTATCATATTTTGATCAAAGGAAAGGAATGCTTGATCTTTGTTCGTTCTGACTGAAGGCAATGAACAACTCACCTATAATGGTTTTGATAACCTAATGGCATGACATCATATGAAAAGATCTCTTGACATTACACACAATGTGTGCATCCCAATAGACATTCTATTCTGTATATAGTCCACTACTTTTGACCAGAGCCCTATTGGCCCTGGTGTAAAACAGTGCTCAAGGGAATAGGGTGACATTTGGGACTTACACAGTGTTGCATTTGTAGAGGCAGTTATGTAACATGGTATGCTTGTTTCTAATTAGATCACTAATCACATCACCATTAGTGTCACGACTTCTGCCAAAGTCGGTTCCTCTTCTTGTTCGGGCGGTGTTCGGCGGTTGACGTCACCGGTCTTCTAGCCATCGCTGATCCATTTTTCATGTTCCATTTGTTTTGTCTTGTTTTCACACACACCTGGTTTCAATTCCCTAATTACATGTTGTATATTTTCCCTCCGTTTCCCCCATGTCCTTGTCGGGAATTGTTTATTTTGTAAGTACTCGTGCTATGTGTTACTGGTGTGCTACGGGCTTTGTACTCATGTGTTTGTTGTTTTGTATGCCGTTAGTTTTATATATTCACCAAGTTCTGCTCTCCCTCGTTTGACTTCCCTGCCACCAGTTACGCACCCCTTACAAATAGGGATGGATTGTTGAAAGAAAGAGTTGATTCTATGAAGAATACATCATGACATCACAAAGCTTGATAAATGCAAAAATAACCCGTACAAAGGTTTACTTTAGAACACATGGTACAAAGTCTCTGAGAAAAAAATACAATTTGTAAATAGTTACAGCAAACTCTAAAGATGATACCTACCTTCTTTGTCATCAGATAACATCACGAGGATAGTCACTGCAAATAGAACACAGACAGCACTGTTGACATCCATGCCTGCAAAATTATCTGAAGTCTCTTTCCCATGGAAATCTATTATGAAGGCTGATACATGCTAATTAAACAACCCTCTCATGAATTGAGCCGGTGGGTGATTTAAATCAAAACTGGAGAATGAGCGCCATCTAATGGACATGAATAACACAACAGTGAGTAAAGGTAATACAATGTGACAAAGTTGATAAGTATGTAAAAACACCATCACACATCACGTGTAAAGTAACAATGTTGCTAGAAAAGAACATGCCAAGTGACCGAATAACTATGGAAGTACTAGTAGAAATGCTGTTGTTCCATCTAAAGAAATATGATTGGCCTTTAGAAATGTCACTCAATTATTGGGTCCAAATCACATCAAATCCTGGCCAGGTTTTGCAGGACTGTCTTGTTGCTTAGCAGCCCCAGACCCAAACATACATAGTAATACAAAGTATATAAAGGCACATGCATTTAGCCCTAAAATAATGTCCTCATGACAAATTGTGATTTTATTCATTCTAAATAGTAGGCTATTCAATCTCATTCCATACACAGCACTGCAAACACTCATCCTGAATAGCAATTTGCTCAGAAAACGAACAAAAACTAATATAAACCTTTGGAGAAAAAAGTGTTTTGCTGAGCCATATAAGGCAATTATAGTTTACTGCTGTATAAATAAATATTGAAATGTTTTTTTTTCACTCGTTTAATAATGATGGAATGTACAGCAACTTGATTTTATTCTATTGTATTCTATATTGTACAATTCTAAGACGTGAAATTGTCTTTTACCAAAGTGATTCACCCCTACGCATTCGACTGTGCTGTATTTTCCAGAGGTGCATGCCACAGTGTCTGTGACGCCATGACTTCTAATGTAATCTGAGTCTCCAACAAATGAGAATGCGAGATTTTGGGGGAACAGCAAGAACAAGATGGCTGGCCCGGGACAAGGAAAGTGTTTGGCTTCTTTTCCATAAACGAGGCATTTCGTTGATATTTTTCAGTTTCATTAGTAAATGTTTAGGCTACAAATTCGTTTTGTAACTATATATTTTTTGTTGTTGATATACCTACTTTTGCAATAGTTTGATCTAGAACTACGCAGACGCTCACTTTCTTGAAGACAGAAACTTTAGATGTTGTGTTATTTTTCTTTCATAGTAACTAATTTACGTTTCGAAGTATATTTGTTGTTAAGAGGAACATATACAAATAATCAAAATTAGTTAATCTGTGGTTTCCCGAAATTGTTTTGCAGAGTTTGAACTTTGGCAACTTTCTTACATATTTTAATGTGTGCTAAACATTTCCTTTCTGATATGTGCGTCAAGCGTGACATAAACATAGCACTTGTTAGTGGCTAGAGACATAATTGATTTTTAACGTTTCGTAAATGTAGTTAGTCTGGCCTTTAAAAGCTTTTCAGTGAATTGGACTAACAATGAGCTCGACTCGAGTGAGATCACAACAACCGCAGCAGAATCAGGCTGGCAGGTCCGCCACGGGCGCAGCGGGTGCGTCCCTGCCGCACAGATTGGACACAAGCGAGGGGATTGAGATGGAGAACATACAGCACCAGGACTTGGGGCTCGGGGGCGCCATAGGCACACCATCACCCCCATCAAGACAAGCCTGGAGTCGGGACAACCCGGGGTTCGAACCGGAGGATGAGATGATGGGGGCCGATTGGCCTCCGGCTAGCCCAGGGAGAAGATCAGTGTCCACAGGCTCCAGCAGTAGCTGCAGCAGCGGGTTGGGAAGTTACACCGCCGGAGGGAGCAGCACCCGCATCCACCGTGGATTATACCCGACCCCGACAGTGGATGCCCTGCAGCAAGACAGACATGACATCAAAAGCTGTGGGAAGAGGATACTGGAGAAAATAAGAAGTTAGTGTCACTTACGTTTCCTCCTTGTATGAAGAACACTACAGCTGCCAAGAGGTCTGGACCTCTATGACACAGGAGGTAGTGCACTTGCCCTTTAACTTGTAGAGACATGGGTCACTGGCTCAAACACCTCTCTGGCCGTTCTTCCTCACTGTTCCATACACCACTAAGGTCAACACACACCTGTAGATGCCCTCATTGGTAATGCACTGGCATCTCAAGGCATCTCAAGGTTAAGGAAGGATACTAATGTGTGTGTTAATTGTTTTTTCCCCAGTTTTGTGGGGTACTCAGCTGATGGAGGATAGTGACAGCAGCAGAGAGAGGTACCTGAGGAACGTCCTGAGAGAAATGGTCACCTACGTCATCTTCCTCATCACACTGTGTATCTGTAAGTACCACGGACACACATACACACGGCGGCTCCGCGTGAGGAGACTACAACAGACTTCTTCCGTCACGACTTACCTCTAAGGCCCTTCTGCTAGCTAGCTAGCCCCGGCCTGCTAGCTGTCTGAATCGCCGTGTCTCCAGCCAACTTAACTACTCACTGGGCCCCTATGATCACTCGGCTACGCATGCCTCTCCCTAATGTCAATATGCCTTGTCCATTGCTGTTCTGGTTAGTGATTGTCTTGTTTCACTGTAGAGCCTCTAGCCCTGCTCAATATGCCTTAGCTAACCCTTCAGTTCCACCTCCCACACATGCGGTGACATCACCTGGTTTAAATGATGCTTCTAGAGACAATATCTCCCTCATCGTCACTCTATGCCTAGGTTCACCTCCACTGTATTCACATCCTACCATACCTTTGTCTGTACATTATGCCTTGAATCTAATCTATCGCGCACATCAACCTGCTCCTTTTACTCTCTGTTCCGAACATACTAGACGACCAGTTCTTATAGCCTTTAGCCGCAACCTTATCCTACTCCTCCTCTGTTCCTCTGGTGATGTAGAGGTTAATCCAGGCCCAGCAGTGCCTAGCTCCACTCCCAATCCCCCAGGCGCTCTCATTTGTTGACTTCTGTAACCTTAAAAGCCTTGGTTTCATGCATGTTAACATTAGAAGCCTCCTCCCCAAGTTTGTTTTATTCACTGCCTTAGCACACTCTGCCAACCCGGATGTCCTAGCCATGTCTGAATCCTGGCTTAGGTAGACCACCAAAACCCCTGAAATTTCCATCCCTAACTATAACATTTTCCGACAAGATAGAACTGCTAAAGGGGGTGGAATGGTAATCTACTGCAGAGATAGCTTGCAGAGTTCTGTCATACTATCCAGGTCTGTGCCCAAACAATTAGAGCTTCTACTTCTAAAAATCCACCTTATCAGAAACAAGTCTCTCACCGTTGCTGCTTGCTATAGACCACCCTCTGCCCCCAGCTGTGCCCTGGACACCATATGTGAATTGATTGCCCCCCATCTATCTTCAGAGCTTGTGCTGTTAGGTGACCTAAACTGAGACATGCTTAACACCCCGGCCATCCTACAATCTAAACTTGATTCCCTCAATCTCACCCAAATTATCAATGAACCTACCAGGTACAACCCCAAATCCGTAAACACGGGCACCCTCATAGATATCATCCTAACCAACTTGCCCTCCAAATACACCTCTGCTGTTTTCAACCAGGATCTCAGCGATCACTGCCTCATTGCCTGCATCCGTAATGGGTCTGCGGTCAAACGACCACCACTCATCACTGTCAAACGCTCCCTTAAACACTTCAGCGAGCAGGCCTTTCTAATCGACCTGGCCTGGGTATCCTGGAAGAATATTAACCTCATCCCGTCAGTAGAGGATGCCTGGTTATTCTTTAACAGTGCCTTCCTCACCATCTTAAATAAGCATGCCACATTCAAAAAATGTAGAACCAGGAACAGATATAGCCCTTGGTTCACTCCAGACCTGACTGCCCTTGACCAGCACAAAAACATCCTGTGGCGTTCTGCATTAGCATCGAATAGCCCCGTGATATGCAACCTTTCAGGGAAGTTAGGAACCAATATACACAAGCAGTTAGGAAAGCTAAGGCTAGCTTTTTCAAGCAGAAATTTGCATCCTGTAGCACAAACTCAAAAACGTTCTGGGACACTGTAAAGTCTATGGAGAATAAGAGCACCTCCTCCCACTGCACTGAGGCTAGGAAACACTGTCACCACCGATAAATCCACGATAATTGAGAATTTCAATAAGCATTTTTCTACAGCTGGCCATGCTTTCCACCTGGCTACCCCTACCCCGGTCAACTGCCCTGCACCCCCCACAGCAACTCGCCCAAGCCTCCCCCATTTCTCCTTCAACCAAATCCAGATAGCTGATGTTCTGAAAGAGCGGTAAAATTTGGACCCCTACAAATCAGCCGGGCTAGACAATCTGGACCCTCTTTCTAAAATGATCTGCCAAAATTGTTGCAACCCCTATTACTAGCCTGTTCAACCTGTCTTTCGTATCGTCTGAGATCCCCAAAGATTGGAAAGCTGCTATGGTCATCCCCTTCTTTAAAGGGGGAGACACTCTAGACCCAAACTGCTACAGACCTATATCTATCCTACCCTGCCTTTCTAAGGTCTTCAAAAGCCAAGTTAACAAACAGATCATTTCGAATCCCACCGTACCTTCTCCGCTATGCAATCTGGCTTCCGAGCTGGTCATGGGTGCACCTCAGGCACGCTCAAGGTCCTAAACGATATCATAACTTTCATCGATAAGAGACAATACTGTGCAGCCGTATTCATCGACCTGGCCAAGGCGTTCGACTCTGTCAATCACCACATTCTTATTGGCAGACTCAACAGCCTCGGTTTCTCAAATGACTGCCTCGCCTGGTTCACCAACTACTTCTCTGAATGAGTTCAGTGTGTCAAATCGGAGGGCCTGTTGTCCGGACCTCTGGCAGTCTCTATGGAGGTGCCACAGCGTTCAATTCTAGAGCCGACTCTCTTCTCTGTATACATCAATGATGTCGCTCTTGCTGCTGGTGATTCTTTGATCCACCTCTACGCAGACGACACCATTCTGTATTGTTCTGGCCCTTCTTTGGATACTGTGCTAACTAACCTCCAGACGAGCTTCAATGCCATACAACTCGCCTTCCGTGACCTCCAACTGCACTTAAATGCAAGTAAAACTAAATGCATGCTCTTCAACCGATCGCTGCCCGCACCTGCCCGCCCGTCCAGCATCACTACTCTGGACGGTTCTGACCTAGAATATGTGGACAACTACAAATACCTGGGTGTCTGGTTAGACTGTAAACTCTCCTTCCAGACCCACATTAAGCATCTCCAATCCAAAATTAAATCTAGAATCGGCTTCCTATTTCGCAACAAAGCATCCTTCACTCATGCTACCAAACATACCCTCGTAAAACGGACTATCCTACCGATCCTCGACTTCGGCGATGTAATTTACAAAATAGCCTCCAACAGTACTCAACAAATTGGATGCAGTCTATCACAGTGCCATCCGTTTTGTCACCAAAGCCCCATATACTACCCACCACTGCGACCTGTACGCTCTCGTTGGCTGGCCCTCGCTTCATACTTGTCGCCAAACCCACTGGCTCCAGGTCATCTACAAGTCTTTGCTAGGTAAAGCCCCGCCTTATCTCAGTTCACTGGTCACCATAGCAGCACCCACCCGCAGCACGCGCTCCAGCAGGTATATTTCACTGGTCACCCCCAATAGCCAATTCCTTGTTTGGCCGCCTTTCCTTCCAGTTCTCTACTGCCAATGACTGGAACGAACTGCAAAAATCTCTGAAGCTGGAGACTCTTATCTCTGGTTAAATAAAGGTAAAATAAAACACACACACACACCCACAGAGGATGCATGTTGGACATCATAAGTCTTTTTGCATAAAAAATGTTGGCCCCACTTAGTAGACATGCATTATTTAAACAATCAGGCCCGAGGGGGTGTGGTATATGACCAATATACCACGGATAAGGAGTGCCTGGACGCAGCCCTTAGCCTTGGTATATTGGCCATATATCACAAACCCCCGAGGTGCCTTATTGCTATTATAAACTGGTTACCAACGTAATCAGAGCAGTAAAAATAATGTTTTGTCATACCTGTGGTATACAGTCTGATATACCACGTTTGTCAGCCAATCAGCATTCAGGGCTCGAACCACCCAGTTTATGAACCAGAATAACTATAGGATAGGCAAACCAATATAATGACATTGTAATAAGGTAGTAGTAAAGTACATACACCTATCAAGTATAGCACTTTTGTGCTCTCGCATTTGTATTTTCTTGAAAACATATTGAAGTGGTATTACTATGTAACTGCTGCTCTTAGCTAGGACTAATACTAACATCTGTCCGTGTGCATACTTTTACCCGCTGACCAGCTTTTCTTGCGGAAAAGTCATTTTCCAAACTCCTTACATCTGATAAACAACTCTGGCAGCGTATCAGGAAAGCTCCCTCAAGCCAGGAACTTCCATTAGAGTTTAGTCACTATTATCGTACGTTTGGGAATAGGATTGTGGGAAGATGATGAAAGTTCCAGAATACAGCACAACCGAGAGTCAGAATGCTGTTAATCTAGTTTCACCACTCCTTATACCACGGCTGCTGAGAGGAAAAGTGTTCCCGTGCCAGAATGGGGTTTTGGGTGGATCAGGAAGTCATTTCCTGGCTGGATAGATGGAGCTAGATCAGCCAGTTTCTCAGCCAGGTGGGAGTCAATGAAATAGAGGCTTGGAAAATAGCATCTATATTAGCCATATGGGCTATATGTGTGTATGTTGGACTGTTTATGTATATTTATCTAGATATAGATTATATATGGACCTGGATGCAGTCCAACAGAGCATATAAGGAAATACTACAATGGAATGCTGATTAAGTCGGGTTGGATGATACTTTTCTTATCAATCATCACGAAATACGTATACTTAAACATTTGAAATCAACCAATCCTCCATTGTTAAAATACCACAATCAAATCAAATTTTATTTGTCACATGCGCCAAATACAACAGGTGTAGTAGACCTTACAGTGAAATGCTTACTTACAAGCCCTTAACCAACAATGCCGTTTGAAGAAAAATAATAGTTATAGAAAAGTAAAAAAAAGTTACAAATAATTAAAGAGCAGCAGTAAAATAACAATAGCGAGGCTATATACAGGGGGTATCGGTAAAGAGTCAATGTGCGTGGGCACCGGTTAGTCGAGGTAATTGGGGTAATATGTACATGTAGGTAGAGTTAGTGACTATGCATAGATAATGTACAGAGAGTAGCAGCAGTGTAAAGGGGGGGTGGGGCAATGCAAATAGTTTGGGTAGCCATTTGATTAGATGTTAAGGAGTCTTATTGCTTGGGGGTAGAAGCTGTTAAGAAGCCTTTAGGACCTAGACTTGGAGCTCCGGTAACGCTTGCCGTGCGATAACAGAGAGAACAGTCTATGACTAGGGTGGCTGGAGTCTTTGACAATTTTTTGGGCCTTCCTCTGACACTGTCTGGTATAGAGGTTCTGGATGGCAAGGAGCTCGGACCCAGTGATCTACTGGGTCGTACGCATTACCCTCTGTAGTGCTTTGCGGTCGGAGGCCGAGCAGTTGCCATACCAGGCAGTGATGCAACCAGTCAGGATGCTCTCAATGGTGCAGCTGTAGAACCTTTTGAGGATCTGAGGGCCCATGTCAAGTCTTTTCAGTCTCCTGAGTGGGAATAGGTTTTGTCGTGACTGTCTTGGTGTGTTTGGACCAAGATAGTTTGTTGGTGATGTAGACACCAAGGAACTTGAAGCTCAAACTGCTCCACTACAGCTCCGTCGATGAGAATGCTCGGTCCTCGATGAGAGTGCTCGGTCCTCCTTTTCCCATAGTCCACAATCATCTTCTTTGTCTTGATCACATTGAGGGAGAGGTTGTTGTCCTGGCATAACACGGCCAGGTCTCTGACCTCCTCCCTATAGGCTGTCTCATCGTTGTCGGTGATCAGGCCTACCATGGTTGTGTCATCTGCAAACTTAATGATGGTGTTAGAGTCGTGCCTGGCCATGCAGTCATGAGGGAACAGAGAGTACAGGAGGGGACTGAGCACGCACCCCAGAGGGGTCCCCGTGTTGAGGATCAGCGTGTCGGATGTGTTGTTACCTACCCTTACCACCTGTGGGCGGTCTGTCAGGAAGTCCAGGATCCAGTTGCAGGGGGAGGTTTTTAGTCCCAGGGTCCTTAGCTTAGTGATGAACTTTGAGGGCACTATGGTGTTGAATGCTGAGCTGTAGTCAATGAATAGCATTCTCACCTAGGTGTTCCTTTTGTCCAGGTGGGAAAAGACAGTGTGGAGTGCAATAGAGACTGCATCATCTGTGGATCTGTTGGGGCAGTAATGTAAATTGGAGTGGGTCTAGGGTTTCTGGGTTAATGGTGTTGATGTGAGCCATGACCAGCCTTTCAAAGCACTTAATGGCTACAGACGTGGGTGCTACGGGTCGGTAGTCATTCAGGCAGGTTACCTTAGTGTTCTTGAGCACAACGACTATGGTGGTCTGCTTAAAACATGTTGGTATTACAGACTCAGTCAGGGACAGGTTGAAAATGTCAGTGAAGATACTTGCCAGTTGGTCAACGCATGCTCGGAGTACACGTCGTGGTAATCCGTCTGGCCCTGCGGCCTTGTGAATGTTGACCTGTTTAAAGATCTTACTCACATCGGCTATGGAGTGCGTGATCACACAGTCGTCCGGAACAGCTGATGCTCTCATGAGTGTTTCAGTGTCACTTGCCTCGACGCGAGCATAGAAGTAATTTAGCTCATCTGGTAGGCTCGTGTCACTGGGCAGCACGCAGCTGTGCTTCCCTTTGTAGTCTGTGATAGTTTGCAAGTCCAGCCACATCCGACGAGCGTCAGAGCCGGTGTAGTACGATTCATTCTTAGTCCTGTATTGACTATGGAATGCTGAATACGTTTTATCCCTGTGACTTTGCTGCTTGTGCAACTGTAAGCCTGTGCATGGGAGCTAGTAGGCCAGGATTTGGTAGCTGGTGCTAACATGAAGTCCCGGCTTGCAGTATAATACTGGCTCTCACTGTACCTGTTGGATCACTCAGAGAGAGAAACACATGATCAACACAAAGATGTAGTTCACAATATTGTTGTATACATTTCTTAGACGCCATTGTTTTAAGAAATTGTTTGAAGAAAATCATACCATGGACCATTTAGCTATTTTATTTAAAATTTTAGAACCCCTTTAGGTATCCCCCCCAAATATATATATATAATTTAAAAAACATAGATATTGAATTTGTCCTTTACTACTATAGCCCATAGAAACACATTGAATAACACATTCATAAATGGCAAAAAATACAGTCAAAAAATGTATCATAAGGAATAAGGTTTGGAAGTGTCTGTCCTATATCTAGGACATATACGAAAGCTCAGGCAATGTTAGTTTTTTTTACACATATTTAACCCCTTACGTTTGTTGGAACAAAACTATCTCCATACTTTCATTTGTATGGGTTACCTTTAGACGAGTCCCATGACACTTGTCATAGAGCAGAACCAAGAAAGCCGTCATGTTCGTGAGATTCTTACCTTTCTATAGAGTGGTTATATTAGTTTATAGGCCAAACCGTTCAGACGCTACAGACGTTTTCTTGAGATGATCTTTTTTAGGGATGTCTCCTGGTCAGACAGAGCTCTAGCTCTGCCACTTTCCACCTCAGATGCGGAAGACCGCCACAGGCGGATGCGTTGGATTGAGACATAGCCCATGCAAAAAAACTTATATCTCGAGCTTAAAGGAAAATTCCATCCCAAAACTTTTGGTATTCTTTGGTATTTGTTTGATTAGTCGATTTTTGACATAGTCCCAAAATGTTTTGCTTGTCAGTAATCAAGTTTTCAAGATATGTAACTTTCAAAATGCAAAAATCATACAGCGTCATATGATGCAAAATGCATTATACGGGGATGATTTTTGTATTTTGAAAGTTACATATCTTGAAAACTTTATTGCTGACAAGCAAAATATTTCGGGACTATGTCAACAATGGACAAATGAAACAAATACCAAAATATAGTTTCTGGGTGGAGTTTTCTTTTAATTATGTTACTTCGATTGATGCACCGGTGTGTCAATAGACTCTATGAGGGTAAACACAATATAGGCTAATACAACTGTAGCATGACAGTAATATATAGGATAACATTAATGCCGTTATTCATTATTTTAAACATTGGGTATGTATATAAGCATGTATGAAATAAACAGTTATTAGAAAATGCTGAACAGGTATGCTGTGTGTAACTAAAAACACAATAGAAAATGCACCATAATCTCATCCAGAGAAACTCTTACAGTATCTTCTGTTGTGTAGTAACCTATGGGATGGTGGGCTCCAACATGTACTACTACACCAAGGTGATGTCCCAGCTCTTCCTGGATACACCACTGTCCCCGGGGGACACAGCCACATTCAGAAGCCTCTCAACTATGAGTGAATTCTGGAAGGTAATGAGTCAATTCCCCGGTTTGCTATGCAGTGGTTTAATTTCCTGCTTTGTGCTTTTTGTCTGATTTGGAAAATAGAGCTTGGTGCTTAGTTATGGTATAACAAAGATGTCAATGCATTTACTTTGGCCCATGCTCAGTTACACTATATATATACAAAAGTATGTGGACACCCCTTCAAATTAGTGGATTTGTCTATTTCAGCCACATCCGGTGCTGACAGGTGTAAAATATCGAGCACACAGCCATGCATTCTCCATTAAAAAAACATTAGCAGTTGAATGACCTTACTGAAGAGATCAGTGACTTTCAACGTGGCACCGTCATAGGATGCCACCTTTTCAACAAGTCAGTTTGTCAAATTTCTGCCCTGCTAGAGCTGCCCCGGTCAACTGTAACTGCAGTTATTGTGAAGTGGAAACGTCTAGGAGCAACAACGACTCAGCCACAAAGTGGTAGGCCACACAAGCTCACAGAACAGGACCTCCAAGTCATCTCACTACTGAGTTCCAAACTGCCTCTGGAAGCAACGTCAGCACAACAACTGTACGCCAGGAGCTTCATGAAATGGGTTTCCATACCCGAGCAGCCGCAAGCCTAAGATTCCCATGGCATTGGCTGGAGTGGTGTAAAGCTCACCGCAATTGGACTCTGGAGCAGTGGAAACGCGTTCTCTGGAGTGATGAATCACGCTTCACCATCTGGCAGTCCGAGGGTTGAATCTGGGTTTGGCGGATGCATAGTGCCAACTGTAAAGTTTGGTGGAGGAGGAATAATGGTCTGGGACTGTTTTTCATGGTTCGTGCTAGGCCCCTTAGTTCCAGTGAAGGGAAATCTTTAACGCTACAGCATATAATGACATTCTAGACGTTTCTGTGCTTCCAACTTTGTGGCAATGACAATGCCTGCGTGCACAAAGCAAGGTCCATACAGAAATGGTTTGTCGAGATTGGTGTGGAGGAACTTGACTGGCCTGCACAGAGCCCTGACCTCAACCCCATCAAACACCTTTGGGATGAATTGGAACACTGACTGCGAGCCAGGCATAATCGCCCAACATCAATGCCCAACCTTACTAATGCTCTTGTGGCTGAATAAAAGCAAGTCCCTGCGCAGTTCCAACATGTAGAGGAAAGCCTTTCCAGAAGCTTTTCCTCTACAACTCTGTATTAATGCCCAGGATTTTGGAATGAGATATTCAATGAGTAGGTGTCCACATACTTTTTGTTGCGTAGTGTATATGAAGCATAAAACCAAAGCAGCACACACTTAAAAGTATTTAGTCCAAATCACATGAATTAACACCAAATAGAACAATGGCGCTTTCAGTTGAAATTCTCTCTGTAACCAACGCGTCTCTCCACCATGCAGTTCACAGAGGGTCCCTTCCTGAACGGGATGTATTGGGAGGTGTGGTACAACAACAATAGTCTCCCTGAGAACCACAGTATGATCTACTATGAGAACTTGCTACTGGGGGTGCCCCGCCTCCGCCAGGTCAAAGTTCGCAACGAATCCTGCTCTGTGCACGAGGACCTTAGGGACGAGGTGCAGGACTGCTACAATATGTACACCCCTAGCAACGAGGACAGCGCCCCCTTTGGCCCCATGAACGGAACTGCGTACGTCTACTAAACTACTATGTACTACTGTTAGATGTATAGTTAAATGGTAACGTATAAGAAAACAACCATAGAGCTACAATTGGTTGTAATGCTAGAGACTAAACCAAAGCAATAGTTGCAACATGTGCTCTAGTGTTAACTGAAAGCACATTATGGATGCTGTCCACCAGATAAAAGTATGGCGTATAACATCACTCACTTATAGCCACCAGTGAATACCAGGCCAAACTGTTTCACTGGGGCTCTATGATGAGTCTGACTGTCTGTTTGTCTTTCCACCAGGTGGATGTACACAGAGGAGAACAGCCTGAATGGGAGTAGTTATTGGGGCCAGGTGGCTACCTACGGTGGAGGGGGGTACTACCAGGACCTGGCCCGTTCCAGAGATGAGTCAGCCGGCTTGCTACGCTCCCTAAAACATCAGCTGTGGCTGGACAGAGGAACCAGAGCCGTCTTCCTGGACTTCTCTGTCTACAACGGCAACATCAATCTCTTCTGTATCGCCAGGTACAGAGCCCAGAGTTATTACATACGTATTACATGTTACTTAGGACTGTTTCACACTAATTATATCGGTGATACATAGGTTCAATTCAGGCTCTCAACACATTCATGGTTGGGATCAATGACTCCAATGGGAGTTCTCTAGTTACCATCCTCATCCACAATCTGGTGTCATTTTCACCCTAGAGAGGCTGAATACTGAATATCTCTTGTTCATTCAGTTTAACCTGTCTGCTTAACTGCAGGGATAAATACAGTTGAATTGAATGTTTCAGATTAGTGGTGGAGTTCCCCGCTACAGGAGGCGTAGTCACTTCCTGGCAGTTTCAGACTGTGCGTCTGATTCGCTACGTGTCCAGCTGGGACTACTTTGTCGGGGTGTGTGAGGTGGCCTTTTGCCTCTTCATCCTGTACTACGTGGTGGAGGAGGCCCTGGAGATACGCATCCACCGCCTGCGCTACTTCAAGAGCGTGTGGAACTGCCTGGACGTCCTCATCGTTGTGGTACGTAATTCAAGATGGCCGCCCTAGCAGGGAGTAGGAAGGGATGGAGTCTCCCTGAAACACCCAAGTAAAGAAGGGCTCTGTTCCAGTATCCACACTAACATACTACTTAGAATGAGGTAGTGCAATGAACATGCATTCTAAGTGGTAGGCTAGTATAGACATTGGAACAAAGGGAAGAGGTTTGTGATCCAAATATTGTTGTGTTGAGATTCCAAATATCCCCCACTTTTTCCAGTTGAGTGTTTCTGCCATAATCGTCAACATCACCAGAACGTCCGTGGTGAACAATCGTCTCAAAGACCTTCTGGAGAACCACAGCGCCCACCCCAGCTTCGAGCCTCTGGCACACCTCCAGGTTACGTTCAACAACATGGCCGCAGTCATCGTCCTCTTCTCCTGGGTGAAGGTAAGAATGGCTTTATGGTAGATTGACATGCTGAATGTAGCAATTGAGTGGGAATTGACCAGGAGCAGAGCTTGAACCAGACAGTCTGCAGTTGGTTACAGGATGAGAGTACTACTACCTGTGCCGTAAAGGTTCAGACCTGTTGGCAGAAGCCAAAGTATGCTCCCATAAAGGGAGACTATATTAGCATGATTTTAATACAAATAAAAAAAGACAGAATTGATATAATGCTATTCAAAGACACTTGAATTCTAACCTGGTTTCTGCTCATCTTCAGCTCTTCAAGTTCATCAACTTCAACAAGACCATGAGCCAGCTGTCCACCACCATGTCTCGCTGTGCCAAGGACCTCATCGGCTTCGCCATCATGTTCTTCATCATCTTCCTGGCCTACGCTCAGCTGGCCTACCTGGTGTTTGGCACCCAGGTCAACGACTTCAGTACCTTCCAAGCCTGCATGTAAGTAACATTGGTTTGATTGGAATCAACCCAGGTTCTAAGATTCTCAGTTCTTTAGGTTCTCCATAGACAACCAGGGCTCCCAGATTGATTCGAGTTTTGTTTGGAATTTGACCCATTGGAACTATAATGGTAACGCACCCCTATAGCTTCATCTTAGCCTCTTCATAGCTTCTTCTTCTTGTCTACTTTTCCATGTAGTTTTACCCAGTTCCGCATCATCCTGGGAGACTTTGAGTTCTCAGAGATAGAGGAAGCTAACCCAGTCCTGGGACCCATCTACTTCATCACCTTCGTCTTCTTCATCTTCTTCATCCTCATGGTGAGTTTTGATATACTACCATTGATAAATGTGTGGGTATATTGATATACATTTATATTGTACTATTTGATCTACATTATCTCGAGAGATTAAAGGTTGCTCTGACTTGTCTTTTGTCTCCCTGTAGAATATGTTCCTGGCCATCATCAATGACACCTACTCGGAGGTGAAGGCAGACATGTCCCAGCAGAGGTCTGAGATGGAGATGACGGACCTCATTAAAAAGGTACGGACCCAAATGGTATGTGGGGTTATTTGTTCTAGTAGGTGTATGTGATCCCTTAACGTGTCATTGTAGCTGAGTATTTCAAACAACTGCAAGCTGGCTTGTATCATAGCAACTTCATATTTAAGATTCTATGAAGTAAAGACTTCAATTGAAAATGAGACTCAAGTTAATGTAAGTTTACATTACTGTTGAATATTATCAACATGTACTGAATAACTGATAAATGCAGAATGAAAATGGCAACAACATTCACCTCAGAGTGTTGATAGGTGTCCTTGAGTTTGTCTGAGTGTTGTTCCTTTCCCTGCAGGGCTGTAACAAAGCCTTGATGAAGCTGAGACTGAAGAAGACCACTGTGGATGACATCTCAGATAGTCTGCGCCAGGCCGGTGGGAAACTCAACTTCGGCGAGCTCCGCCAGGACCTCAAAGGGTGACCGCTGCAGTGCCTGAAACCGAACTGGGGTTTCACTGACTAATTCATAAACATACACTATTTCATTAATTTATACATACATGCGAAGAAAGACATCAAGACACACGTGACATGTAATAGTACAACTAAATGTGTTGTTGTTTGTGTGTTTAGAAAGGGCCACACGGATGAGGCGATTGAGGCCATCTTTGCCAAGTATGACCACGGTGGGGACCAGGAGCTGACTGAGCACGAACACCAGCAGATGAGGGACGACCTGGAGAAGGAGAGAGTGAGTGGACGCGCGCGCACACACACACACACACACACACACACACACAGGGCAACGAGCTGCACACACACACACACACACACACACACACACACACACACACACGTTTGCAGATGTTCAGTGTGTCTCTGCACATATGGCCAGGAGGACTTGGATCTGGAGCGCAGCTCGTTGCCCAGACCTACCAGTGGGCGGAGCTTCCCCCGTAGCCATGACGACTCGGAGGAGGATGACGACGAGGACAGTGGTCACAGCTCCCGTCGCCGCGGCAGCAGCTCAGGAGGCGTGCCCTACGAAGAGTTTCAAGTGTAGGTCGAGTTCTATTACCAGCCAAGTTGAAGTATTGGGCTTTTGAAAGGTCCTCTGTGTGTTTCCGACAGAGGATGTACCTGATATTTTAATGTTTTAAATCATGTGTCGTAACTATGGATATAGCATGTTATATAAACGTGTTATTGACATTATTGTTCCGTTCTATTCCAGGCTGGTGCGTCGTGTTGACCGGATGGAGCACTCCATAGGTAGTATAGTGTCTAAGATCGATGCAGTGATTGTGAAGCTGGAGGCCATGGAGAGAGCTAAGCTCAAGAGGAGAGACGTGCTGGGAAAACTGCTGGAGGGGGTGCTGGAGGTGAGACAGAATGTACATGGACACACACACCAAACACTTCTTTAACATCTTTCCTTCCCCTCTTTCTGTCCATCTCTCTCGATCCACCATCTCACTTTTGTCCCCTCCTCTCTCAGACTTTTAGACTATTTATCTGGTCAATATGTTAGTGTATTATGTCTGTTTGTAACAGTGTGTTATATGTGAAAATGTTTAAGGACTCTTGGAAGATTAGTCCAAATGAGGACTAAAAGATACTAATAAAATCAAATCTCTCCCCCTCTCCCAGGATGAGAGGCAGGGTCGGGACATGGACGTCCAGAGAGAGCAGATGGAGCGGCTGGTGAGGGAGGAGCTAGAGCGCTGGGAGTCTGACGACACTGTCTCACAGGTCAGCCATCACCAGCCCACCACTGCCATTGGTCCAGGAGCCCAACCACGCCCCCGCAGCGCCCGCCCCTCCTCCTCCCTGTCTACTGACGGGGTGGACGCTGGGGGTAATGGGAGTGGCCACGTGTAAAACTCCACCCACCAGAAAGTTACATGGTAACGAGAAAGGGACATTCTAGTATTTTTACAGGTTCTAAGCGCCGAATCCTTGTGATGTGTGCATGCAATTTGAATTTTCTGAAAATTTTCCCATTGACCTCAATGGAAGATTATCGTGGAAGTCCGAGTTACGCAATCAAATTTTAAGTAAGGATTTGGACCTATCGGAGAGCAACCAAAATGGCTAAGGGTAACTTTAAGAGACATTTTAGTGAGGTTCGAGATTGTATTAATTGGTTGTGGCACAATAGGTTGTTGCACAAATGAAGATATCCTTGTGTAAATGTCCTTTCTGGTTGTGTTCTACATTATAAACCAGTACACAGTCCCATCATCATCCCTCTGTATTTGTTTGAAATCTTTACCTATGATACCACAATGGCAAAGTCACGTGCACAGCACCTCAGCTATCCAAGAGTGTGAGTGAAACCCACCCAATAGACTCATATGGTCTGAAAACAGTCCTACGTACTCCATCTATAAGATGGGTACATGCTTTAAGGCAAGCAAAATATGACCTGATACATTTACAAAGCTTACAGTGCAAGCACAAGTACATGATTGTAGCGTTTAAAATGAAGGCCGAATACAATGAAGAATTAGGGTACATGAAGATGCTGGACACAATGAAGGGTACATGAAGGTTTTGATTATATTGGAGATATTACATGTGATGTAAATGAACTAGCCTCTAAGCTATTTCCATTTTGTTTATATTCTAAGAATACACGGCCTATCATTGCTTTTCCTGTGCGGGTACGTAGCTCAAGGGCTTTTGGTTTTGATTACACCGTATACGCACGCACATCTTCATATTCCACAGGAAAAGAATTGGCTCATCGATCGTTCATTTGCTGCTTTCCTTTTTGTCATTTTAATATAGTTACAAGTGTGGCTCATCCTGTCATAATTACTCATCTATATCACTTTGTAATGACTTACAAAACACCCTTTATAAACGTATAATATGACACATATTGTAACTTGAAACAAACTTAGATTCGGAGTGCATCTAGGGTCATGTGATCCTCGTGTGTATTATTATGTACGCTGCCTTGCAGTATTTTGTAGTGTTATTATTTTGTACTTTTTTTGTGGTTACATACTGTATATCAAAGGTGTGAAAAATAAAGTGTATTGTGATGCTAAAACGATGAAGTGGTGTGTGTTAAAAAATCGTCAATTTAATCCGGGTCGTTTGATACGTTTTGAACACACCGATAGTGACTCTAAACCTTGAATATAAGGTGTCAGTAATGGACCTGTCGTGTACATTGAACCGGTTTGATTGGAGTTGATATATGTTGGGGGATTAAGTGAGATTAAATAGGATTATACCCTCTATTGACCTAAATGCCTGTTCTGGAGACGAGACGCCTGCTCTGTCACCAAAAAGGTCTCTCTGTTACTAAAAGGTCTCACAAAGGTGACCATTTAGGCCTCTGTATGTGTTCTAGGAGTCAGGCATTTATTGCATATGGTCCATTGGAACCACGCTGTCAACTGTTGGTATCATTGATTTTGGCTTTACATTGTTGGTAGGTACATAATTACCACACGCAAAGTTACATGAAAATGTTTATAAAAGCATTGTTTCCAAAAACTAGTATAGATAAAAAGGTAATAAACACAATAGAAACAAACACTTCAATGATTACACACAAAAAAAGCACTAATAAAAGTCATTCATAATTTTTTACATATAAACATAATTCAACATCATAATTTTTCAAATAAATGAGTTCAGTTCCTCTATAAATAGAAACGATGAACTAAATTCCAAGGCATAGTCTCGTACTAGACTGGAACAAATACTACTAAATGAACACAGCAGTCAACATGAGAACAATGGCTACTGGAGGGCAAAGATTCCACATTAATATTCATGTGGTGAAAATGTACATTCATGCATAGATATTGAACGTTAAAGTGGCAGTTCAGCCAAATTTCTCATTTACAGTGCTAGTGTAGCTAGTTAAGCAAAGCCAAAGCGTGGATTGCAGTCTCCACTTGTCCAGGAAATGAATATGTGAATATGTAATTTGGCTGAACTACCCATTTAACCTGTCTCAGTGCAAACCATAGGCACACTGCTTCATGTTATAAGATATGTATGGAGAGAGAAACTACTGGCAGTTTGTCATTGATATAACCACAGAGGAGTGAATTGTAAGGCAAAGTAAGACACTTCTTATGTGAACTTCTTAATAAACCGCAGCTTCAGATAGGCGATGACCAGGAAAATTAGTGTCATTATCGCCAAGGCAACGTGGTTTTCCCATAGGCGCCATGTAGTGTATTCTATTCCTAGGTAGTCCAGGTATTGTTCCCCTGTGCACCTGGAATGAGATGGAGAGAAGACCAAACGTTCACCACTGTGTATCTATGGGATCCCGTGGGCAGGCAAGGCTGGGTCACGTTAAATAGCAAGAAAGTGTTTTGAAACGGACTGAAACCTGAACCTGAACTAATATGAGTTTTCAGCTGAAAATTTTATTCCGTCGTAGGATAATTATTGCGTTTATTCTCTAATATATATTTTTAAATTGTATCAAATAATTCAACCTTCGCTGCTATTGATACCCAGTAACGATGCCTTATTGAAATAAGCCATTCTCTAATGTACGGTAGGGGATCTAGCTAACACACAACCGCTGCTCCATCTACAATGACTTCCTCAGTAGATGGTGCTAGAGGTACTCCAGTGACCATAGGCACTGCACTTAATGACAGCATGTATGTAGCCTACTGGTAATACTAGTTATATACCCTATAAACCGTATTTAAGTCAGTCAACATCTATCACAGTGTGTGTGTGTTACGTTACTCACGTTATCCCGAGAGCGTGAGTAGTGTTCATACTACAGTTGGTCATCATGCCAGAGCCAGGAGACACGGTGGTGTGAATGGCAGGGTCCTCACAGAACTTCAGCCCCACAAACTCGTTGATCTCCAGGGCCTAGTCATTAAGAAACGTTACAATACTTAGTAATACAGTTTTGTTATAGTATATAATTTCATACTGTATATATTAATATTTAAAACAATTCTATATGTAATGAATAGCGCTATAAAAGTTGAATAAATGATTCTAATTAATACAGTATGGCAACATTTCACTAGATCAATTAAGAGGTTGTGGCTGACTGAGGTTCTTACTGTTAGACCGTAGCGAGGGATACTGAGGTACTTACTGTTAGACCGTAGCGAGAGATACTGAGGTACTTACTGTTAGACTGTAGCGAGGGATACTGAGGTACTTACTGTTAGACCGTAGCGAGGGATACTGAGGTACTTACTGTTAGACCGTAGCGAGGGATACTGAGGTACTTACTGTTAGACCGTAGCGAGGGATACTGAGGTACTTACTGTTAGACCGTAGCGAGGGATACTGAGGTACTTACTGTTAGACCGTAGCGAGGGATACTGAGGTACTTCAACCAGGCCAGCCAGTTCATGATACTGGGCAGGTTCACCAGCAGACCTGAGAAGATCTGACAACACATCAATAAATATTAATTCACCAATGGGGATCCCCCCTAAATTGCAATTTGACCAGGAAATTGCCATTTTACAAGACAGACCTGGTAAGATGGAAGGAGCCCAACAAGCAGAACAAGATACAATAATGTTATCGCCCCAAGGATCCAACACAGCCACAGAGAGAGAGTTGATCGGCAGGTAGCCTAGCAGTTAGAGAGGCGAGCCAGCAACCGGAGCGTTAAAGAGGCAAACCCGCAACCAGAGGGTTGCCAGTTCGGATCCCGGGTCTGACATGAAGCAATCTGTCGGGAAGAGAGCTGGCAACCGGAGGGTTGCTGTATAAAATCCTAGATGCTGTTGCCTGCCGTTTTGCCCTTGAGCAAGGCACTTAACCCCCCACAACAACAGCTCCCCGGGCGCCCAGTGTGGCAGCCCCCCGCATATCTACAAAACCTGCCGTGTATGCATATGGGTCTTTCAGAGGGGTGAGGTTAAAAGTCACATTTCGGTTGGACCTCGTGTGCAATTGACCAATAAAGTGATCTTAATCTGATTTTAGTCTTAACACCACAGAACCTATCTAAAGATCAAACAGAAAGACAGACAATAACACCACAGATCCTATCTAAAGATCAAACAGAAAGACAGACAATAACACCACAGATCCTATCTAAAGATCAAACAGAAAGACAGACAATAACACCACAAATCCTATCTAAAGATCAAACAGAAAGACAGACAATAACACCACAGATCCTACATCACTTTAATCCGAGGCTAGAAAAGATGACGGCCATTCCCCACTGTAATATCCATGTGTAACCTTGGTATGCAACGCTAGCTTATATTTATGTCTATACATAACTAGCAAATAATACTAGTGGGACAGCGCTGAACTTGAACCATAACTGGCATTGCAATACAACTCAGGTGCACCCTGCGCGTCCCTGAGTACCCCCCCGCACGCATGTGGCCACCGCATTGCACCCTTGTCCCTACACTCACCATCATGAAGACGAAGCTGATGGTCATGAAGATGTTGGCCATTGCCACCACACTCTGGTCGGCAGAGATGGCCATGGTCATGGCGGTGGCTGTGTAGGCCACCAGGGTCACGGTGAACATGAAGATGAAGAAGGCTTCCGGAGTGGTTTTGAAACCTGCAGGAGAGACACACACTTGAATGTTAAGATCATTTCAGAGTCTGGTTTTGAGTGGTAGGGTACATGCCCCTCTGCAAAGAGGGTTTGAGAGCTGTTTTGACCTTTCTTGACCTTTTACTGTCTGTGCCATTCCCGTCTCAAATCTAATTGTATTTGTCACGTACACAGTTTATACAGCAGGTATAAAGGTTGCAGGGAAATGCTTGTGTGCTAACTACCTCAACATCTACTCTATGTCCCTCTCTACTTTCCTTCCATCTTGACAATTCAAATTTAATCTTCATAAATGCAAATGTCTCATTCCCATGTTGTGCATCCAACCCACCTATCATGAAGTAGGCCACGCAGCTGAAGATGATGGCGGGGATGGTGCGCAGGGTGATGATGTCAGACAGGATCTTGGACAGGAAGTAGACTGAGACTCTGTAATACCCGCTGATGTACTCATGGCTGTTGGGGACAACAAAGACAAGAAGTCTACATTAACTCATACTGAGTGGTTTATTTTCTAACTTCCTTGGCTAGGGCCATTTGGAACTAATGCTTGCCGGGGTATTTCATACTGAAAATGCTCATTTACAGAATAATTAGAAGTACAAAGTTCAAACAGTGAACCTAATGTAGCTGTAAACGAATGCTTGTTGGTCCATTTCATACTGATAAGTATTTAGGCAGAGACAGTGTCTTCATAATCATATATATATATATATATAATAGAGAGATTGAGATTTGTTGTTTTATAATACATTTTTTCTTCATTTTTCCTCCACTCCAGATGTCACGTCCTGACCAGTAAAGGGGTCATTTGTAATTGTAGTATGGTCAGGGCGTGGCAGGGGGTGTTTGTTTTGTGTGTTTTTTTTTTTTTTTGGTTCTAGGGGATTTTGGTTCTAGTTTTCTATTTCTATGTTTCTTTTTCTATGTGTGGTGAGGTATGGCTTCCAATCAGAGGCAGGTGTCTTTCGTTGTCTCTGATTGGAAGCCATACTTAGGCAACCTGTTTTTCCTGTGTTTTTGTGGGTGGTTATTTTCTGTATAGCCTGTGTGACTTATGGAACTGTTTCGTCGTTTGTTTATTTTGTTTGAGTGTTCTCTCTAAATAAAGAAGGAAGATGAGCACTATACCCGCTGCGCCTTGGTCTGTCCCTTACGATGCTTATGACACCAGATCCAACCTTATACATACGAACAACAACTTACAGACACACACAATGACTACATCTCATCTGGCCAGACCCGCATGCTCACACCCCCATATTCTATATTTCAAAGAGACCAGGTTATAGTGGTGCCACTGGTCTACTACAGTACGTACACAAACAGCTTCCTCTCTGTGATGAAGAGTTCGGCAGCGGACAGTGTGCTGAAACATTGGTTGGTGGTGATGAAGAAAAGAGCACCAATCCTACAAGAGGGGAAACATCAAGTTATGACATGAAATCCTTATGTTCTGCCCAGTCATGCATGGAATGAAAGGGAGTAAACCCCTATTGAAATGAATGCTACATGTTTTGCTGTGTGTGTACTCCATCGGCCTTCAGACTAAAGGGACTAAGGGAGTGGAGTCATACTGTAGGTCTAATTGGACGCAGACCTGGGTTCAAATACTATTTTAAATATCTCAATTACTTTCACATACATTCAAAGTGAGTATTCAGATACAGTTTATTTGAAAAGACAGGTAGTTTAATATTTTAATGTATTTGCAAATACACTTGGAAAGTATTTGTCAGTATTTTCAAATACTATTTTCAAATACCTGGGTTAAATAAATGGGAGTGTATTTGAGTATTTGAAATACAATTTGGCAGACTATTTGTTTTTGTTTTTACAAATAACCATTCAAATACTCAATTAAAAGTAATTGTTTGGGCTATGTATTTGAAAAAACTCAAATACACAGAAAAATACATTTCTAAATACTACATAACTCAAATACACATGTATTTGAACCCAGGTGTGATTGTACCAATAAAATAATGAGCAAAATCCTGATTATTGTAAGCAGATTAATACACTAGTTAAAGACTCTCTAATGTACTTGTCTTCTTGCTCAGTTATGCACCAGGGCCTCCCACTCCTTTTTCTATTCTGGTTAGAGCCAGTTTGCGCTGTTCTGTGAAGGGAGTAGTACACAGTATTGTACGAGATCTTCCGTTTCTTGGCAATTTATCAAATGAAATAGCCTTCATTTCTCAGAACAAGAATAGACTGACGAGTTTCAGAAGAAAGTTCTTTGTTTCTGGCCATTTTGAGCCTGTAATTGAACCCACAAATGCTGATGCAAAAAAAATACTATTTATTGCTTCTTTAATCAGAACAACAGTTTTCAGCTGTGCTAACATAATTGCAAAAGGGTTTTCTAATGATCAATTAGCCTTTTAAAATGATGAACTTGGATTAGCTAACACAACGTGCCATTGGAACACAGGAGTGATGGTTGCTGATAATGGGCCTCTGTACGCCAATGTAGATATTCCATTACAAATCAGCCGTTACCAGCTACAATACTCATTTACAACATTAACAATGTCTACACCGTATTTCTGATCAATTTGATGTTATTTTAATGGACAAAAAATGTGCTTTTCTTTCAAAAACAAGGACATTTCTAAGTGACCCCAAACTTTTGAATGGTAGTGTAAATGTCTGCATTATCCCGTTATATCAACTCTCTCCCAAAGCAGAGTCATTTACTAACCTAACCTTTACAGACAGACATTGCCGTTGTTCTGCCCCATGGGTTCCCATCAGTTTCAGTCTACAGATGAATCGAAATCAGATCACCTTACAGCCCATTCTGAGATGGATTTAAGGTGTTGTGATAAAAATGGTTCCCCCACCTGTTCTGTATTCCACTCTGGTCGTCCTTCACCCCGAAGAAAATGGCGCCCACAATAAGAGCCAGAAAAATGGTGACTCCCAGCTGCCCAAAAGAGAAACATCGTAAATTTAGTAGCCAGGTCAAAGGTCAGCAAATCAGACAATCATAACGTCATATTTTACATCATGACCCGCAATGCGCCGTGGCATTGGGGAGTAAACAATCTTATATGTCTGACAATTTGCCTTACACAACTGAGACTTCAGTCACATGAGGGAGCCCATTTTGATCAAAGGCCCAGGCACGTTTTAATGTAAACACATCTCTTTAGGTCTATAGAAAAAAGGGTTTAGCTCTCTCTCAGAGAAGAAAATAAGCTGACTTTCTTAAAATACAGTTACAGTGAGGGAAAAAAGTATTTGATCCCCTGCTGATTTTGTACGTTTGCCCACTGACAAAGAAATGATCAGTCTATAATTTTAATGGTAGGTTTATTTGAACAGTGAGAGACAGAATAACAACAAAAAAATCCAGAAAAACGCATGTAAAAAATGTTATAAAATTATTTGCATTTTAATGAGGGAAATAAGTATTTGACCCCCTCTTAATCAGAAAGATTTCTGGCTCCCAGGTGTCTTTTATACAGGTAACGAGCTGAGATTAGGAGCACACTCTTATAAACCTACCATTAAAATCCTTGCAAGATCTCACCTCGTGGAGTTGCAATGATCATGAGAACAGTGAGGAATCAGCCCAGAACTACACGGTAGGATCTTGTCAATGATATCAAGGCAGCTGGGACCATATTCACCAAGAAAACAATTGGTAACACACTACGCCGTGAAGGACTGAAATCCTGCAGCGCCCGCAAGGTCCCCCTGCTCAAGAAAGCACATATACATGCCAGTCTGAAGTTTGCCAATGAACGTCTGAATGATTCAGAGGACAACTGGGTGAAAGTGTTGTGTCAGATGAGACCAAAATGGAGCTCTTTGGCATCAACTCAACTCGCCGTGTTTGGAGGGGGAGGAATGCTGCCTATGACCCCAAGAACACCATCCCCACCGTCAAACATGGAGGTGGAAACATTATGCTTTGGGGGTGTTTTTCTGCTAAGGGGACAGGACAGCTTCTCCGCATCAAAGGGACGATGGACGGGGCCATGTACCGTCACATCTTGGGTGAGAACCTCCTTCCCTCAGCCAGGGCATTGAAAATGGGTCATGGATGGGTATTCCAGCATGACAATGACCCAAAACACACGGCCAAGGCAACAAAGGAGTGGCTCAAGAAGAAGCACATTAAGGTCCTGGAGTGGCCTAGCCAGTCTCCAGACCTTAATCCCATAGAAAATCTGTGGAGGGAGCTGAAGGTTCGAGTTGCCAAACGTCAGCCTCGAAACCTTTATGACTTGGAGAAGATCTGCAAAGAGGAGTGGGACAAAATCCCTCCTGACATATGTGCAAACCTGGTGGCCAACTACAAGAAATGTCTGACCTCTGTGATTGCCAACAAGGGTTTTGCCAAGAAGTACTAAGTCATGTTTTGCAGAGGGGTCAAATACTTATTTCCCTCATTAAAATGCAAATCAATTTATAACATTTTTGACATGCGTTTTTTGTTGTTATTCTGTCTCACACTGTTCAAATAAACCTGCCATTAAAATTATAGACTGATCATTTCTTTGTCAGTGGGCAACGTACAAAATCAACAGGGGATCAAATACTTTTTCCCCTCACTGTAGGTAAGATGCTATGATGAATACAAAGGTCAGGAGAAGTATCACTACTTCTCCTGGCCTTGCAGAGGCAAAGGGTCTAACCCTGATAGAACCTGATTAGTCCATTAAGAATCCTGATAGAACCTGATTAGTCTATTAAGAACCCTGATAGAACCGATTAGTCCATTAAGAACCCTGATAGAACCTGATTAGTCTATGAAGAACCCTGATAGAACCTGATTAGTCCATTAAGAATCCTGATAGAACCTGATTAGGCTATTAAGAACCCTGATAGAACCGATTAGTCCATTAAGAACCCTGATAGAACCTGATTAGTCCATTAAGAACCCTGATAGAACCTGATTAGTCCATTAAGAATGTGGACATTCTTAAAACTAGGTATATTCCCACACAAACTACACCGAATCAGCGCTCTCCACACTCTCCCTCATCCATTCTCATCCACAGACCGGTAGTCCATGTTGGGTAAGAAAGAGAGAAAACAAAGAGAGAAAAGGTGAAATCTCCGGAGCGACATTTGTTTTAATCCTGACGATTTACATCTTATGACAGGCCTAACCGGCCCCAGCGCAGTTCCCAGGGTGAGAGGATAAGCTAATAAGGTTGAGCCTTTTTCACCTCATTCCCCAAGCCCCTCATGTGGAAGCCCAGCGCGGGTCATGGTGTGATCATGTGACAAAGGTCTGGGCCCTGGCCACTGGGGGGGGGGGGGGGGGGGGCTGCTGTGGCCAGATATGATATCACTTCAGTTCTAGGCCCGGAGAGGCAACAGCAGGGTCACAACAGTCAACAAAGCTGATTAGCTAGGTCTCCAGCCCTCTAGCCTTTAAGATCCAGACCCAGCCTGGGATTATTGTCAATTTACTATGAGGCCAATTAGCTGTTAATAATTCTTGAAGTGAGATACTTCTGATGGCATGTTGTTGCCTTGGATGACTAATGAGGGCACTAAGTCGTCAGAACTCCCTCCTCCCGCCAACTCCGTCACCCTTTAAGCGCAAAAGAGCTTGTTGTGAAGTGGAGAGTTAAGTACGTGGGCAGCAATTAAAAATCATACTATTCTCAAGTCACTTGCTCGGAGGGTAAGTCCGGTCATAAGGTTGTTGGTGATAGGAGCGTAGCTAAATCCATTACCCTTTTATTCTGAGAATCCTCCCCCCACTGGGGTGTGTTTGAAATGAGTTTAGGGGACATTGGTACAGCACCTCTTAAACTTGAAACCCACAAATAGAAATCCAGTGAGTATTGGTGTGTGTGTGCGTCTGTATCGGTGTGTGTGTGCGTCTGTATCGGTGTGTGTTCTAACCTGTGCGACGGAGGTCTGCGGGTTCAGCGCCAGGTTCCGTAAGGTTCTGCCTAGGACCCAGTGGAGCTGGGTGAAAAAGGAGCTGTTGTAGGTGATGCTACGGGACGTGGGCTTGGTGGTGTACTGCTTTCCCTGGGTGATCCTCTCCAGCTCGACCTGGGTGTCTCTGAAGTAGGAGCAGTTCCTGTACTCCTCCACTAGACGCTCCTCGATGGTCTGCCTGGAGCCACTCAGCTCCTCAAAGTCAATGTCTAGGATGGGAGAGAACCAAGAGTCAATACACACTGTTAAAGGTTGGAGATCATCACCCCTTAATTCACCCATGACAACAACCCATTTTTCAATCCATACCCTTATCCTAAGTGCAAAAGACCCAGATACAAATTCATTGAAGTCCAGTCCGAGATCCGGCTGACTACTCCCATTGTACCAAAACGGTTCCTTCCACAATCCACACCAATAGTGTATGCCTGTCGCTATTAGCATTAGCCGTAGCCTCTCAAAGGCCAACAAATCCTACTGTACCAGTACAGATCAGAGGGTTTTTCACATTGAACTGATAGGATTAACGGGGGTTATCCAACTGCCTGGCCTCCAGCCTCAGGCCCTAGCTGCGGCATCAGCCGCCCGCTCCCTCCAACCCTGTCCCTGTCTGGGCAACGCCAAGCCTCCTGCACCCCTAATCTCACTGACCCAGGGGCAGATGTTGTTTGTGTTAGAGCGCTGGTTCCCTTGTTCTTTTACTATGCTGCCAGGGCTCTAAGGCACCTTTCAGGTGCTTGCGAGACTTGGACTCATATACTGCACACTGTTTGTTAGTGTGTGTGTGTGTGTGTGTGTGTGTGTGTGTGTGTGTGTGTGTGTGTGTGTGTGTGTGTGTGTGTGTGTGAGAAAATGACCTTCTCCCTGAATCTTGTTCATAGCAGTGGCAGTAGAATCTCCGTTGATGACGTCTAGGAAGAAGTCGGCTGGGTTGTTGTGGGCCTCGCAGGCGTAACCTAGGATACAACAACACATGTGAACATTAGTCTCCCCTATATCAATCTCTATTCTGCTTTGTCCCGTTCAGGACTTTTACATCAATCTAACTTCCTTTATCTCTTAAACAACACAACAACGGTAGCTCCTTATATTTTGTGTGTAGTATTGATATTGAAGGTTACCTATGTCGGCGAAATAGTCCAGTGCATTCTGGGCCGGCCCATGGTACACCTGTTTGCCGCTAACTAGCAGGGTCAGGGAGTCGAACAGCCGGTAGATGGAGTAACGCGGTTGGTGGATGGACATGATGATGGTGCGTCCCTGATTGGCCATTCTAAAAGGAGATAAGACAATGAAAAAAGGGCTGGAGTCTACATTTAACAGGGTAGCCAATAAGAAAGGTAGGACATTTAGAGGATAAATGTTGTGCAAATTAAACAGGGAAGGGAATAAGAAAAGCATCAAATATGAAATGTAGGATACTACTATTAACCCCACCCATTATGAATCAATCGAAATTAAATTAAATCTCTTTCCTTCTTGGAATAGTAGTGCTATACCTTTTGAGCAGCAGCAGAACAGAGTTAGCGGTGCTAGCGTCCAGGGCCATTACAGTCACAGTTTAGAGCTACAGATACCTTTTGAGCAGCAGCAGAACAGAGTTAGCGGTGCTAGCATCCAGGGCCATTACAGTAACAGTTTAGAGCTACAGATACCTTTTGAGCAGCAGCAGGACAGAGTTAGCGGTGCTAGCGTCCAGGCCCGTGGTGGGTTCATCCAAGAAGAGAACAGAGGGGTCGATGATGAGCTCCATGCCGATGTTGGTCCTCTTCCTCTCCCCTCCAGAGATCCCCCGCATCATCTCGGTACCAACCTGGAGAGGAACACAATCACATCACATGATAGCCCTTGGACATCTATCATATGCTGTATGGTACCACAGCCTTGTATGACATGATAGCCCTCATATGGCCTGAAACCTTCAAAATGACATTGGAAGACATTGGTGAGAAGGAAGCAATTTTACTGCACATCTACAATGTGTATACAAAACATTAAGAACACCTGCTCTTTCCATGACATAGACTGACCAGGTGAAAGCTTTGATCCCTTATTGATGTCACTTGTTAAATCCACTTCAATCAGTGTAGATTATGGGGAGGATACAAGTTAATTAAGGATTTCTAGGACTAGAGACAATTGAGAGATGGATTGTGTATATGTGCCATTCAGAGGGTGAACGGGCAAGACAAAAGATGCCTTTGAACGGGGTATGGTAGTAGGTGCCAGGCGCACCGGTTTGAGTTTGTCAAGAACTGCAACCCTGCTGGGTTTTTCATGCTCAACAGTTTCCCGTGTGTATCAAGAATGGTCCACCACCCAAAAGACATCCAGCCAACTTGACACAACTTTGGGAAGCATTGGAGTCAACATGGGCCAGCATCCCTGTGTGTGTGGGGGGGGTGCAACTCAATATTAGGAAGGTGTTTGGTATACTCAGTGTATATAGTGGAGGGAAAATACTGTGGACGGTTTGATCATAGAGATCCTATTAAACTGCATTTAGTCCTACTCAAATTCAAATTCCTAATTCTATGGGTTTGACTCTCATAGGCTCATAAAACTATCATGAATTCAGTCCTGAACAGTCGTCTCAACATTTCCATTCTGTCTATGTTACAACGTACCTTAGCGTCAGCCACCTTGGTCAGGCCTAGCTCGGTGATGAGGTCGTTGACCCTGGCCTCCTTCTCTTTCTGGGGCACGGAGCGGGGCAGACGCAGCGCTGCAGAGAATCGCAGGTTCTCCCTCACCGTCAGAGTCCCCATCACCACGTCGTCCTGGTGAGGTCACAGAGACAAAGGTCAGAAGTCACTGACTGGGGTAATATGGTCAGGAGCTTTGAAAAAGTACTGTAGCTACATGGTTCTTTTCCTGCTGTTGGACCCTAGAGTTTTGTTGTACATGTCTCCTTTGAATATGGTCTTCTAACTGCGCCATGGTCTCCGACAATATTTACAACAGGTAGCCAATAGACTTACCTGGACAACATAGCCGGAGAGGCACTTGAAGTTGGGTGGTTGTGGCACCCCGTCGATCAGCACCTCCCCTGAGAGACCAGAGGGGTCCTTCCTGGCTGCTAGAACGTCCAGGAACCTAACCATAACGTTAGATCAATAATCACTATGGCAACCTGTGGGACCTTTTTTTTGTAACAAGCAATGTAATGCCTTCAAGATAAACCGTTGTCATCAACAAAGTACTCACGAGGACTTTCCACTTCCAGTGGGTCCTAGAATGGCATTTAGACCCGGTCTCATGATGCCACTGCAAGACAACGACAAAACGCATAAGATATTTTAAGATGCACTGAAACATTCCACATATTTACCATAATAAACATGTAATCAACACACATTGTGTTACATCATGTTTTATACCAATGAGAAGTGTAGCACTGTATTCTAAATTATGAAAGACTTACAAAAATCAATAAGAGTATAGGCCTACAGTTCAGAGTTGCAAATCAGTAAATGGATTTGCATATGTCATTCATAAGCATTTCAAACGGTTGGACTAAGTTAAGCAAATCAAAGCTAGATGAACCTAACATTGAATCAATACCAATATAAAGGTCTGCACTCTTGGAATTGTGGCTATGAAAAGGAAATATGTTGATTTCATCTCAGAGGAACTTTGAAGTGTTTTGCTCCGTAAACCACTTTCAGAATTGTGAAAAGCTGATTAAGGACCAAGAATTATAGGACAGAACTTTTATCATCAAACAAAATGCTAGATTTATAGCACCTTATGACATGCTTACGACAGGTTTATGGCACCCATTCATGTCATGGGCAAAGCATTTTTGTCATCTACTTTCTATACTCACAATGTTACGCAAATGTCTTATCAAACCATTACATACGGCGGCAAAAGTTGTCACGCCAGTCCAGCAAGTTGATCAAGTGTCAAGGGCTTGTGTTTTTAATGTGTAAACATTGTCTCTATCGCATAGTCATACACACGGAAGAATCACAAGAGTGACAGAGTGAAAAGGAGGAGGTTTGGTTCTCCAATTAACCGATTCAAACAGCACAAAGAATACGGTGACCACAAAGACCTCCAACAATCTGAGGAAAAAAATTATCTATACCAATGTTTAATGGTCCAAAACAAGAATACAGAATCAAATCTTGTGATTCCACAAAGAACATTTGCACAATTGGTATTAAAAAGCATCTGTCATATAAAAACAGAATTAAAAAGCTGAATTATAAAGGCTTGTAGTGTAGAATCACGTGACAGCATTTAATTTGGTTCCTTGGCAGCCTGCTCCACAGTGCATCAAAGAGATTACAGGCAAGAAACCTTGCTTAATATCATATAATTAACACTAGGGGAAACGGACCAAAACTTGTGTGAAATTACACATTCCTCCCTGGGAAATGTCAAGTACATTTAATGCCATCAGAAAAAAAAAGACATTTGAATTTTCCGCTGCACTATTGTTCATTGTGGTCTGAGTATGCTAGCCCTAATCTCAAATGGAGAGGCCTGTATGTTTTGTCAACTTGTGTTAATGATCTCTCTCCCTCTTTTGGTTTCACTTCACTTTCACGCTCTCTCTGACACACACACACACACACACACACACACACACACACACACACACACACACACACACACACACACACACACACACACACACACACACAAAACCTCTTCATGAGCATTGGAGAGACAGCGAACTTAATTCCTATAATTGAGTTACATCCATCAATGACACTCACAAGCATTCCTAATTTGTTGACACTCCCTTAATTCACTAGTAAAGGGGCAGTGGTGAAAAAAGTACCCAATTGTCATACTTGAGTAAAAGTAAAGATACCTTAGTAGAAAATGACTCAAGTAAAAGTCGACCAGTAAAATACTACTTGAGTTAAAGTCTAAAAGTATTTGATTTTAAATATACTTAAGTATCGAAAGTAAATGGAATTGCTAAAATGTACGTAAGTATCAAAAGTATAAATAATTTCAAATTCCTTATATTAAGCAAACCAGACGGCACAATTTTCTCATTTTTTTGTTGTTGACAGACAGCAGAGGCACACTCCAACACATAATTTACAAACAAAGCATCTATGTTTAGTGAGTCCGCCAGATCAGAGGCAGTAGGGATGACCAGGGATGTTCTCTGTGTGTGAATGAGACCATTTTCCTGTCAAAATATAACGAGTACTTTTGCGTGTCAGGAAAAATGTATGGAGTAAAAAGTACATTATTTTATTTAGGAATGTAGTGAAGTAAAAGTAAAAGTTGGCAAAAATATGTAAAGTAAAGATACCCCCCAAAATTACTTAAGTAGTACTTTAAAGTATTTTTTACTTAAGTACTTTACACCAATGTAAAGGGGTGTGGTGGTGGGCAGGAATACACTGAGGCTGTATCAAGAGAGACATAAGCAAACGAGCTCAACACAGAGTGAGAAAGAGGTGAATCTGCCAATAAATCCACATCGAATTAACTTCATAATCCCCAAATGTAATTGGGTGGTCAAAGTGTATATTAACTTCAGGTCCACTAGCATTTTGGCGTGTGTGTGTGTGTGTGTGTGTTATTGTAGCTAGTTATTGAGTATTTTTACATGCACAGTAATAATTTGATATTAAACTGATTAATGGCAGTAGGCAGATTATGCAATAGCCATGTAAACACCTTACTCTGCTTATCTTAAATCGGCGTAAGGTCAAAATCGAAGTAAGCATATGCCGATAAAAAAAACTGGTTTTCTGAGCAATCTTTTTAATTATTAGGACATGTAAACGCCTTAAATCGGGCGTTCCAGCGGTGTATTTGATCTGCGCATATGCCAGCACCAGCCGAGCGAGCCTCCCTCTTTAGCGAGAGTGAAGTGAGTTTGGGACAACTGAATGTATGAGACTCAGAATCAAATATGCTTCCAAAAAATAACATGGTCGCTGTGGTTGAATGTTAATTTTAAATGCCGATTTTCTGCATTTAACAGAGTGCCATCAGGTAACCTGACACCAGATGTGCCCATGTAAACATGATTATTAGGGAAATCGTTCTTCTTGCAAAGCATGTAAACATTTTCATCAAACTATTATAATAACCTGAGTATCCACAATAATCACCTTATTGTGTGCATGTAACCTTACTCATTGTATGCCATTTAGCAGACGCTTTTATCCAAAGGGACATACAGTCATGTGTGCATACATTTTTCATATGGGTGGCCCCAGCGGGAATCAAACCTTTAGCCTTGGCGTTGCAAGCTACATGCTCTACCAACTGAGCCACAGAGGACTGTGTGTGTGTGTGTGTGTGTGTGTGTGTGTGTGTATGTGCATGTGCATGCATGTGATCAAACTCCCATTAATCATCCACTAGTCAATTAGTATCACTAAAACTTGTGCGTTTGGGCATGTTTTAAGGTGGAAGCCTGTGTGTAGAATACATGAGAGTGTGTGTGCATCTTTGAAAGTGTGTGTTTGTCTGCTTGTGTCTGTGTGTACATGAGACCAAAGGATCCACTAACTCCACTCACTTGAGGTCCACCAGTATCTCCCTGGCAGTGTTCTTCCTCTTGCAGAGCGGTCCAGTCTTCAGCTTCACCTTGTACTGGATGCTGTGGAAACTGACCGTGGAGCCCCGGGGCTGCAGCTTGTTCAGCTCCACCATGGTGCTGCTGGTTATGACCTTGGTCCTGGGCGTCCCGTTGGTGGATGTGACGTCTTCAGTCATGGCAACGCTGATGTGATTGGCTCGATCGGTCATTATCTGGAGGAGCAAGTCAGAGTCCGGAATATAAATATATATGTATATGATAGTGTGTATAAACATTATGGACAGTATATGAATAGAAAAGGTGTGTACAGCAGTAATTATATAGGATGAGCCTTGACTAGAATACAGCATATACATATGAAGTGGGTAAAACAGTATGTAAACATTATTAAAGTGACCAGTGTTCAATGACTATGTACATAGGGCAGCAGTCTCTAATGTGCGGGGTTGAGTACCGGGTGGTAGTCGGCCAGTAACAGTGACTTAAGTTCAGGGCAGGGTACTGGACAGAGGCTGGCTAGTGGTGACTATTTAACAGTCTGATGGCATGGAGATAGAAGCTGTTTTTCAGCCTCTTGGTCCCAGCTTTGATGCACCTGTACTGTCTCCACTTTCTAGATGGTAGTGGGGTGAACAGGTTGTGGCTCGGGTGGCTGAGGTCCTTTATGATCTTCTTGGACTTCCTGTGACACCGGGCGCTGTAGATGTCTTGTAGGGCAGGCAGTGTAGAAAGCCCTGCGGTTGCGGAAGGTGCAATTGCTGTACCAGGAGGTGATACAGCCTGACAGGATACTCTCAATGGTGCATCTGTAGAGGTTTGTGAGGTTCTTAATGTCCAAGCTGTTGGGTCTTAAGGGCTGTTGCACCTTCTTCACCACACTGTCTGTGTGGATGGACCATTTCAGGTTGTCAGTGATGTGCACGCCGAGGAACTTGATGCTTTCCACCTTCTCCACTGCTGCCCCGTCGGGGTGGATGGGACGTGCTCCCTCTGCTGTCTCCTGAAGTCCACGATCAGCTCCTTTGTTTTGTTGACGTTGAGGGAGAGGTTATTTCCCTGGCACCACTCCCCTCACCTCATCCCTGTAGGTTGTCTCATCGTTGTTGGTAAATCAGGCCCACCACTGTTGTGGCATCTGCAAACTTGATGATTGAGTTACTTCTGACCAAAGTGATTCAGGTCAAAAGAAGTACACTACTATATGGAGAATAAATAGGGTGTCACTTAATTTGAGATTTAGAGTGGATAAATAGGACTTTTAATGTGTTTTATTGATGCCTTTAGGACATACTTTGGTGTATGAATCTGAGAGCTTCAAGTAAGGGAGGGATATACTGTAGAGACAAACTTCAGACTTTTAGGAAGAGTGATACATATTTATCATTACGCAATACATTTAGATGTGGAGATGTGGAGAAGTGGAAACATTGGGCACATTGTCTGCATATCTGAGCACATTTAATTAGGATCAGTCTAAATGAATGTCATGCGACCTTTGTGGTGGACTGGTACATAGAGAGAAAGAAGCTCGAGAGACGGAGAGAGAAGCTTGAGAGAGAGAAGCGCTCCAGAGAGAAGCAATAGAGAAAAGCTAGAGTGAGGAGAGACACCCAATCGCTTTCAAATGCAGTTATAAATACATTATACCACTCTAAATACCTCTGCTCTGGGATACGCTTGTTGAAGACAAATTAAACCAAATAATTGTATCTATTTAATCCTATATGAATGTATAGACACTGGAAAACAGTATACTCGTCCAATGAGCAGACCTACGTTGAAATTGAGTTAGTTGGACCACTTTCCACATGTACATTCATTGTGCTTACTTTTTTTTACCACCCTCTCTTAGCATAATTGCTACAAATGTATAACATAGCCTAGGCTACTTTAAAACTATATATTCATGTTTTACCATGACTGAAGATAGCCATAAATATGATTTCTGAATGGTTTGAATGGGTGGCCATAATTGTTCAACTGGGAATGCAATGCATGGATGACTAAGTAACGTTAGGTTGTTTCTGCGTGAAAAAAAGTATGTAGCCTTCATTTCCTAGACGTAAAGTAAACAACAATATTTAATTGTACAAAAATGGTCAAAGTCAATGTTTTCTTTTACCAAACACGCATGCAGTGGAGTGGGGTCTTTTACAAAAACTTGAACAAAATTGAATCATCCTCTGGAACTAAAAGATAATCGCCCGTTATTTTTTATATAATACTAGCATGTAGAAGCACGATGTTACTAAAGAATTGACCGAAGAGGATCACGTCACCGTTATGCATGGCATTTAGCCTTCAAATAATGTAGCAAATTTAAAATAAAATATATCCCATCTGAAAATATCATGCAAAACGGATACATACCCGCCTGTAAACTTTGAAATTGCAACAGTCCTCTCCGTTCTTGTACTCGAAAAGATCGAACCAAGCCACGCGTGTGACCAACGATCCGCTTTGGCCAATGAATTTATACTACAGGTATTCAATAAGAGAAGCGGCTATGGAAAAATCTCAATACATACTCTTCGCGTAATCTCTCCTCGGCCTCCTTCTCAAAACTCATTGGAGGAGAAGGTCAGAGGGGCGGGACCTCTGGCTTTCTCATCCAATGGGTTTTGAGAAGGAGGCGAGGAGAGAGGACGCAAAGGTATATATAATTGAGATCTTCCCTATGACAGTATGGGCACCTCCCAAACCGAGCCATGCCGTTAAATTGTGCAAAGCGTGTGCATGAATGGTTCAACAAGGACATTGGCAAATAAGCATGGGCAAATAAGCATTTCTTAATTATTGCTACATTTTCAATAGAACCCCCTTCTCTTTCAATTGCTCTCACACGTATCTAGAGCACAACCCCAGGACTACGAATGACATTTCATTTAAGTGGATTTCAATAGAAAATTAAAACAATTGAAAGGACTGTATAAAAATGACTATATTTATACTGTTTGTCACACTGTGTATTCACATAGACCTACTGTATTCTTCACATAGCTCATTGTAATATATCTCGGGCTATTGCTTTACATTGATTACATTTTGTTACACTGTTTATTATTTATACATTGGATTCTCGACATAGCTCACTGCTGTCCGAGGTGACACCACAGGTCCCAAAGTAGCGTGGCAAAAATATAATACAATTCTGAGGCCCGTAGTTTTACCTGATCTTGTAACCTAAGCACCTTAAATGGCATGACGTAATTCATCTGTTGTAAAAAGGTTTCATATGGGCTATGATGGGACCAGAGTTTTTCTAATCATGTCAAAGGGTTTTAAAAAACTCCTGGAAAAACTCCTGGCCTTGATGAGGATGAAAACCCTATCAAACTACAGCAACCTTGTATTTGTTCATATTAATTATACATTAATTACGTTTTAAAGGACTAGGGGGGTTCCTAGACACAGACACAGAGAAAGCAACATGATTGGACAATAAAACTCACATGGCTGAGCTTGCTTTATGCAGGTTTGCATCGTGTAGTACTGCCCAATGGTAGGCCTAATTAAAAATGTATTCACAGTCTATGACAGCTATTGTGTTTATTCATTCCCGTTAATCCTTTTGGATCGAAAAAGTATAGATAGCCTAGTCAGCCCAGGTTTGAAGATAAACCAAATGTAATCCCATTCACGTTCTCACAAACAAATGGGCTATACATATGCAACGTTTGATAGCGCTTCGTTTACCCTGGCCAGAGAGACAGGGCGCATAGTAGGCTAGACTATGCAGCTGCTGTTGTTAGTGGCCCAGTCTACAGTTGATCAGACTGAAAAATAGTATCGTTTCCATGCAATACATCATGTCAGATCGCTAATGTTTAGGTATTTAGACTGCTTTATTTATGTAAGTTATTGCTCGTGTCGGCATTTATGTAACAGTTATTGCTTGTGTCGGCATTTATGTAACAGTTTTTGCTTGTGTCGGCATTTATGTAACAGTTTTTGCTTGTGTCGGCATTTATGTAACAGTTTTTGCTTGTGTTGGCATTTATGTAACAGTTTTTGCTTGTGTCGGCATTTATGTAACAGTTATTGCTTGTGTCGGCATTTATGTAACAGTTTTTGCTTGTGTTGGCATTTATGTAACAGTTTTTGCTTGTGTCGGTATTTATGTAACAGTTTTTGCTTGTGTCGGTATTTATGTAACAGTTTTTGCTTGTGTCGGTATTTATGTAACAGTTATTGCTTGTGTCGGTATTTATGTAACAGTTATTGCTTGTGTCGGCATTTATGTAACAGTTATTGCTTGTGTAGGGGGAGTGATGTGTTATCAAGCTTGCTAAGTACCAGAGGAAAGTAGAGAGCGCGCCTTGAGCTATCGCGCGACCTGCGATTTTCGTGAATCAAGACACGCAAAGCGCTGCAGCAGCACTCCGATATGAAGGACATAACAATTGTGTGCGAGTTGACAAATCTTTTTAATGCTAAACGTCGATATATTTTATTAAACTAAATCAGTTGCTTCTACACTTGATTAAAAAGTGTTGTGGCAAATACCGCCTCCTCCTCGCCGCAAGTTTTCCTGGGGCCCTGACTGCTGTAGGTCCCTACATATCATTCTAAGTAGTCTATATATTTATGGTGTATATAGGCATAGATTGCATTTGGATTACTGATACAGTGTTATTTGGGTTGTCAGCTGGATTCGTTCTGACGTTCGTGATTTCTTGTTTTTGAATATTATTTATGTAGACCTACTTGTTAGACATTTTTGCTGCACTGTTAGGCGCTATAGTAACACAAGCATTTCCCTGCACCCGCTAACATCTGCTGCTGGGAAGCAATCACTTCAAAACATTTCAGTAATCACACACATACTCATTTATATCTTCCATAAAGACAAAACAGCATGTTCCTATTCTACACTTCCTAAACAAACACATCCAGAGTATCACACACCAATAACGTTAGATATGTCTGGAACGCAGTCCTTCACAGTCAACACCATAAACTAGTAATGGCAAAGGCCCAACTATGTTGACTCAGTGTAACACCTCATACTTTGCTCAGGAATGAACACAGCTGTCTCTTTAGAGAAGAGGAAAGGTGACGGATGACAAGTCATGCTAATACACATTGAGGAAACAAGCAGAGAGAGCTGGAGTTACCAGTTTGTCGGCATTATGACAGCTCTCTCACGACATCACGTATCTCAGTAGCCAAGACAAGGTGGGACCCAGGTTGCATATTTGTTCACGTGGTGTGTGTGTTTGTGACTTATTTCTGGTTTGCTTTTTATGTGGTTGTGTAAACATGGGCTTAGCTGATAAGAGAAAAGGGAGGGTAAGGTAAGGTATAAGAAAGTAAATACTTCCCAGTTACAGTCGGAAATCATCAATCAATTCATAACCAGTTTCATAACACCAGATTATGAAAATTATGAAACAGTCCATCAGCATTTCATAACCTTTTGAAAAAGGACAAAGAAATAAAAAAATCCGTTTCCCTATCAAATTGTTGTTGATATTTCAATTCAGAACAAATTCATCAAGTAAAAACATATATATTTTACTAGAGACTATGACGATGGCATCATTTTTTTACATTTTACATTTTAGGCATTTAGCAGACGCTCTTATCCAGAGCGACTTATAGTAGTGAATGCATACATTTCATAATTTTTTTTTTCTGTGCTGGCCCCCGTGGGAATCGAACCCACAACCCTGGCGTTGCAAACACCATGCTCTACCAACTGAGCTACAGGGAAGGCCAACATCTAACCAAATCAAAGTTTACTGGATACAGGTGTACAATAGTGAAACGCTTACTCGCTAACTCTCCTCGACAATTAAGTACAATATCAATATCAATCAAGAATTAAATGCCAAATAAAAAGTCAAAAATAACAAGTAGTAAAAAAAGCTGAAGGTGAAAAAAGCTATTAAAAACTCTTTGAGATGTATTATATACAGTAGGATTTATAAAATATGCTATGTCAAATTATGATGACTTTTATACAAGTAGTAAAGTGAGACGTGACTTGGTTTCTCTGTGTACATCAATGATGTTGCTCTTGCTGCTGGTGATTCTCTGATCCACCTCTACGCAGACGAAACCATTCTGTATACTTCTGGCCCATCTTTGGACACTGTGTTAACAAACCTCCAGACGAGCTTCAATGCCATACAACTCTCCTTCCGTTGCCTCCAACTGCTCTTAAATGCAAGCAAAACTAAATTCATGCTCTTCAACCGATCGCTGCCCGCACGTCTAGCATCACTACTCTGGACGGTTCTGACCTAGAATATGTGGACAACTACAAATACCTAGGTGTCTGGTTAGACTGTAAACTCTCCTTCCAGACTCACATTAAGCATCTCCAATCCAAAATTACATCTAGAATCGGCTTCCTATTTCGCAACAAAACATCCTTCACTCATGCTGCCAAGCATACCCTCGTAAAACTGACCATCCAGCAGATCCTTGACCTCGGCGATGTAATTTACAAAACAGCCCCCAACACTCTACTCAGCAAACTGGATGTAGTCTATCACAGTGCCATCCGTTTTGTCACCAAAGCCCCATATACTACCCACCACTGTGACTTGTACGCTCTCGTTGGCTGGCCCTCGCTTCACATTCGTCGCCAAACCCATTGGCTCCAAGTCATCTATAAGTCTTCGCTAGGTAAAACCCTGCCTTATCTCAGCTCACTGGTCACCATAGCAACACCTACCCGTAGCACGCGCTCCAGCAGGTATATTTCACTGGTCACCCCCAAAGCCAACTCCTACTTTGGCCGCCTTTCCTTCCAGTTCTCTGCTGCCAGTGACTGGAACGAATTGCAAAAATCACTGAAGCTGGAGACATATCTCCCTCACTAACTTTAAGCATCATCTGTCAGAGCAGCTTACCGATCATTGCACCAGTACATAGCCCATCTGTAAATAGCCACCCAACTACCTCATCCCCATGTTATTTTTTGTTGTTGTTGCTCCTTTGCACCCCAGTATCTCTACTTGCACATTCATCTTCTGCACATCTATCACTCCAGTGTTTAATTGCTAAATTGTAATTATTTTGCCACTATGACCTTTTTATTGCCTTACCTCCCTAATCTTACTACATTTGCACACACTGTATATAGACTTTTCTATTGTGTTATTGACTGTAAGCTTGTTTATCCCATGTGTTGTTTGTGTCGCACTGCTTTGCTTTATCTTGGCCAGGTCGCAGTTGTAAATGAGAACTTGTTCTCAACTGGCCTACCTGGTTAAATAAAGGTGAAAAAAAAGAAAAAAAAGTAGCTTACATAAAGTTATGATAATAATAATAATACAAGGTAACACAACAAATAGCAAGAGGGGTGATACAATCTATTTCATTGACAAAAGGATACAGCAGGTGTAGAAAACAGTTGTTTAGTGGAGATATTCTATAGAGACACTCCCTGACAAAACAAACCAGAATTTTCATGAGCATTCGTGAGACTGACTAATGCATGCGTGCATTCATGAGGCGAGCCCGCACGCCAATGTACACCATAGCTAGAAGCGTTCCCACCCACATCAACTTTGATACACATCTGAAGACTGCATGAGGGCACAAGTGAATGTGAACTTCCATAACCTACAGATGTAGGATCTTAATGTGAACTATATTGGTCACAGGAAAAATAATCTGTAGTTATTAGCTGGCCAAAAGTAGGCTACATGAAAAGTGCAATACTGTTAATATAACAGTGTGTTAGTGTGTATTTTCAGTGAATTTTTGTAAATCACAAAGTTCATCTGCATTTCCTAAGGTACAGGAAAATTCTCAGCAACAAAAGTGATCAAATTAAGATACACTTGTAGGATGAGATTACTTATTAAAATCTCAGACAACTCCTGCTGAGAAACTGATGGTTGAGGTTGTCCGATTCCTTTTTCCAGGTACAGCAGCTGCTCTTGACTATTGATTTCAACCTGCTAGTTTCTCCTACTGTCCACAGTTTCTTGTCAAGAGATTCCTACCTCCAATGGTTCCAATCGACACTCATGTCACTAGCAACAATAGTGACATCTGCTGGACAATAACGTTGGAAAATGTACATAAATGAAGATTTTTTTTCTTCATATTTCATTATTTATTTGGATAAATATTCAACTGTCGACCACATGGACATCAACGGCATGCGAGAATAGGAGTGACAGTCCATTAAGCATTGACAGTACAACATGTACTAGAGCTAGACACGTCTAGTAGAAACAGAAGAGTTGAAAGGAATAGGCACACAGAGGTTCAGCTGAATATGGTTATACACTACAGCAGGGTTCCCCAACAGGCAGTAGTTTTATTTGCCTCCACCCCCCCCAAGCTCTGAGCAAAAATACAAATATATACATTTTTTATTGTTGAACAGACTACAATTTAAGAAAGGTTTGCAAGGTTTGAAATTATGTTTTAGTCAGACATATTCTTGCGGTCAATTTGCAGACTACAAATGATTTGTAATTATGTTCCGCCCCCCCGACCATACGCTCACGATAACAATCAGCCCCCAGCTGAATCTAGTTGATGATCCCTGCACTCCAGTATACAACATGAACAAGCTGAAGTAAAATACAGACATAATAAAACCAACAAACATGTAGGAAGGCTAGTGAGAAACTTAGTATGCAAGATTTTAATTATGAGAACTCTATAACTCTATAAACTAATACTCATTACAAATGGAGGATAAATAGATGTTCACATCGTGAGAGAACCGACAAACAAACAAACTGTGTACAAGGAAAACCTAAAATGGTGGATAGATACATTCATGGATTGTAGATACTCACATTCACGGTAATATTTAACAGTATAGCTGTTACATGTACATAAGTATTCCTGACTTGGATAGACAGCAAAAAATACAACTGTGGCTTTAATGCACATCAACGCAGCGTTACATTATTTATAACAACCTGGAAGCACCAGGTGAGATATCCATGCGAATTACAGTCAAGTTGTGGTTAGCTTCGGTCACTGTTTGTGCTCTAATTTTAGATCAAGTTGTTTTACAACTTCTTGCATTTGAGTCACTGACGGCATTTTAAAACAGACATTCACATTTTACATATTTGTTGGTTAGCTGTCTCCTTTGTTCATTGTTGCATATAAAGGTTCCCTATGAAAAAGCATATTTGATTACAAGTGCAATACAAGTGATATTTTAGCCACTTCATTTCAACAACTAGAGGACAAGGGACAAACTATAAAATAGTGAGCAATTTTAGATTTTTCTTTCTAAAAAATGTAATATATTTGAACTGTAACACTTAAAAATAGTACACTGACGGTTTTCCTGCAATCAAAACATATACATAAATATAACTATGTACAAAACTCACAAAATACAAATTACTTCTGTACCCAAGTTGAGAACATCTTAAATGCCAGTATGGTTATCAGATATACACCATTTTACACTTTCTTCTGTTGTTCCAAGTCCCTATCACCAAAATAAACAAAGGCTCTCCCACGTTAAGTTGTTTGACCTGTTTGTTGTCAATAAAAACTGGTTTGTTGTCAATAAAGATAATCTTTTGGAATGCTATGGGTTGAAGTCGTTTTCGAGCCAAACGACCATGAACTGTGTTTACACTAAACTACTAAGTACCATTAGAACACAGCTCAATAGATATTCTCTATAGCTTTACCTCAAAGTGATGCTCCAAAGCCTTTGCATAATTTCACCCAGTAGTTTTGAAAGAAGTGATCACGAGCCAAAACGGGTCACTTAAGATTGTGCACAATTGTGTACAATGTCATCGTACAATCTGTTACGAATTTCTAAGTGCTTAAGATCTATAACTGCATCTTTAAGGCTTGTGCAACTGGGGCATCAATGCATTCTGTGGCTCCCAAGGGCCCAATATGATTGTAGAACAGGGAGAACTAACACATTACATACTGCATGTGCCCATCTATTACAAGACTTTGGGCTTTTGCCATCATTTGGCTGGCTCTCTCTGTGTATTACAGCTTTTCCTTCTACCATGCTGAAATTATAGAAACGCAGAGATTCAAATAGTGGTCCTTTTAACACGTCTTGACTGCAGTGTGTGTGAGCGTTTTCCTATTAGACGGATATGAATTTGTACATATTGGTCAATGATAACCCTGTACTATAAGCAGCACCTTACTGTACTCAAAATCCCCATTCTGAGAAGTTTGTCCTGAACTCAATACTGACAAGTGCTTCACGCGAAGAGACGACAGACTAAAACTGTTGTTCAGAACAAAACAAAGAAGCACCACAGCACAGTGATATCCACTAACAAGTACAGCGGATGAATTAGACGCATTGAAACAAATTAGTTCAACATAATAACTTCCTACCAAAAACATTCTCCATGACATGCAAGTAAGAAGCACTTTTCCTCATGTTCTCACAGACAAAGCTAATTAACGTCTGGTTTGCCTTACATGGCACAATGCAAACTCACTTACACACAATGAAGAATAAGGTAAGTTCTTAGGCTTCAAGCTTCCACCAAGTCGATGGCTTTCTACTGCAACCTTGTTTGCGTCCAAAATTGCACCTAATTCCCTATGTAGTGCACTATGTTTGGCGGTCAAAAGTAGTGCACTACATAGGGAAGAGGCTGTGATTTTGGAGGAAGTGAAAAGGACGTGTTCCTTGTTAAGTGCACATAATGAGTCAACAGCCTTTCTGTAGAACAGGCTCAAAACTACGGGATTATTATCAGTAAAATGGCATGTCATTGTTCCTAAGGCATCGGTTCTTGGTTAGCTGTGCTTTTCCCCTGCATGTCTTGAACAGGCCCGCCCTGTGTGGAGACTATTGCACATCGATAAGGTCCACAGGAATATCACTCCCCATTCCCTTCAAGTCTGCTTCGATCAAAGTTATCCATAACCACAGAGCTCAGATCAGATTACGCTCCCCAAGCACTAACCTTCACCATTAGGGGTGGGAAACATAAACTGACGCTAGATTAGTGTCTAGGGGTAACTTCGTACTAATGACTACCCGGGTCCACCTGTTTAGGCCCAGCGGCCGCTGGACACGAAACTGCGGCTGAGGGAGTAGCTGGTCTCTGAGTTCTTCTGTTTCCCCCAGGCTCCGAAGGGAACCACGATAATGGTGCTGTTGTCCTCTGAGCCGTACTGAAGCGCCTGCGAGAGGAGAGACACCGCCACCAATAATGAACATTTGTCTCAATGTTTAACTGTTTCTTTAAATAGCCAGGAGACATATTTATTTGACAATCCATTGAGATTACTATACTATACGGTGCCATGGAGTTCCTTTGAACTCATTAATTTGCTAGACTTACATTACATATCTCTGCTTCAACAATTTCAAAAATCACTGCTGCTCTTTGGGATAGATGTTACCCCTACACCCTAAGTCAGTATTTCCTAAACTCAGTCCTTGGGACCCCAAGGGGTGCACGTTTTGGTTTCTGCCCTAGCACTACACAGCTGATTCAAATAACCAACTAATCATCAAGCTTTGATCATTTCAATCAGCTGTGGGCAAAAAACAAAACGTGCACCCCTTGGGGTCCGGAGGACTGAGTTTGGGAAAAGCTGCCCTAGGGGCTGTGGTGGCTCAAAGTGACCACCCTACCTGCTCTGAGATCCTCTGGGCGGCCTCTTTGGGGTCGTGGCACTGGTTGATGACATCACAGATCTCCTGGCTGTTCATGATGAAGTTGATGCCGTCTGTGGTCAGCGCCAGGAACGAGTCGTGGACGTGATGCAGCTAGAAAAAAATTCAGTTAATACCTTATTGTCAGACGTCTACAGACAGACCATGACACAAGCCAGAGACTAAGCCAGACAAGCTCCAGTGATAAAGAGGAAACACATTTGCCCTTCGGAGCTTAATCTGTCATTGATCTGCGCACCCGCAGGCTAAAGACGTGATAAACCCTGCCAAGATGACCCAAACACCTCGGGGGCCAAAATGACCCAAACACCTCGGGGGCCAAAATGACCCAAACTGAGTGACAGACACTGGCTAATTCAAACCTATTCCCCATACAGTGGACTACTTTTGTCCAGCACTGTGTGGATCTGGTCAAAATGAATGCACTATATGAGGTTCTGGTAGAGCTGGGCGATATGGACAAAAACTCATATGATGATAAATGTACTGAATTTTCACGATAACAATAAATTTAATGATAAGTTTATAACAATGTGCACCAGTTACTTTTTTACATTACCCTTAAAACTACTACTACTACTTTCAATGTTGTGGCCATGACTGTCCCGTTAGCAATAGCCCATATTAGCAGAGTTATTTCATTTCAAACGTCATATTTCTCTAGTAACGGCTACTTATCGTTATTATCAATATCAGTAACATGTCCTCCAGAAATGGTCGGTGTCGATAATTGTCTGTTTTTCTTCCCAGCTCTAGGTCCAGGTCAAAAGCAGTGCACTTCATAGGGAACAGAGTGTAATTTTAGATGTATACACTCTGATACTGCACAGTAGATAATTTCTCTGAGGTGGTGACAGCAGACACTCACTGATATTCTCTTGGTCTCTGGCTCAGCGATCACCCCGGTGCTTTTGAGGTCAAAGTCCCCGATGGCGCGTGTCATGGCTAACCTGCCGTTAACGTGGGGCTGCCCCAGACTGTTCCAGGTCACCCAGCCACCGCTCTTCTTTATCCTGGAGGTAGAGACAGACAGGTGGTTTTAAAGCACGGGAGAGGGCTCTTAAATGACTTACGTAGAGTTGTTAAAACTTATAGTAAGATCTTAATCCATAGTACTTAGCACATTTCTATTAGTGTCCGATGTGATGGATAAAGCATGCCTCCTGCGACTCCCAACCTTACAGCTACCAACAAATGAATATCAGATCAAGTCTTTCTCGAGCCTGGATATCTGCCGTACCTCTCCTTCTCGTCCTTCCTCTCGGGGGTGTGGTCCAAGGTGAGTTTGAGGGCCTTGGCCTTGCGGCAGAGCATGGCGCGGCTGTCCCCCACACTGCCCACCACCAGCTCTATACCGTCCCTCAGCAGGGCCACCGTGGCCGTGGAGCCAGCGCTCACCACTACAACACCAGGAAGTAGAGGGAAACACATCAGGGGGGGAAACGCATCTGAAGACCACACACACACACTCTACACAACAGTAAGGCCAGACACACACAGCTAACAAGCAACACACAGAGTTGACAATCATCATATTATGATAAACTTGTTTCTCAAAACACACAATTAATTATTCAGATACATGCTCAAAATGTATTCTCACACATTCACAGCATAGGTGGCACGTGACACACACTCACGAGTCATACTCCACAACATGAGAACAGAATGGAGGGGGAGGTTACTAGTCTAAACAAAAAGGATGGCTGAAGAGACAGAGTCAGACAGACATGCATGTCACACTGTTTTAGGGTTACAGAAACAGAATGAGAGCAACTGCAATACAGTCAGTGGAACTTTGGATCTCTGACCAGTGGTGTCATACAAAAATGTCAGAGTTACAATGAGTGACCTAATATACAGTCCTATATACAGTGGACTGGCCCATGGCAGAATACAGAAAGCAGCAGTGACAGACATGCATCCTTTAGAATCAGATAGCGCTTATCAGGACTATCATCATGGTAATCAAATCTATAGGTGAGAGCTCTAGGCTAATGCCTCTTTCAATAATTAAGTGTATAACACTACAAATTTCATGACTAAGTTTCTATGTGTCATGTTTTGTACACATGGTGATTTGTGTTTTGTTCCCTCTTGGGTGTCCTTAGCAACCATTTGCATGGTAACAGCCTACAGTTTCTGATTTTACAATGATCCTTATACAGCTGTTCAAATCAACTTGTGTGAGAGAAATAGAAAAGGAGAGAGGAGAGAGAGAAAGATGAGGAACCTTCCAGTAGTCCAGGATAGGACCCGCTGGACTCTCCATTATCTAGCCCCCCTTCTCCTTCCAAAAAGGTGCCTGGTGCCTCCAGCTCTTAGCTGGCTCCGCTGCTGTCGTAAATAACATGCACACACACACACACAGGGCACATTGGGACATTTCACGCCGTCTGTGGTCGACATTTTGGCCACACACTCAAGCTAAACTGATTGACTGTCACCATCTTGGCGGTTAAACTAGGCCTTTCTCAGAGAAAACGGTCGACATTCTACGATTGCTAACATCTGAGTCTCCAGGCGACCTTTACAAAAGAAAATGGCTGCCAAAGGAACTGAAGGTAAACTTGATCCAGTATCTTGGAAGGGTGCATGCACTACAAGAGGACAACCCTGATTCTTATCTGCAGGGCATCCAGTGGAGTTGTTTGTTTAGAATGCTTGTCTGCCACATGCATGTCCTAACCTGTGCTTTGCAGTCTGAGAAAGGTGACCCTGGGTATTAATGTTTAGCTTTCACAGCACTAGAGGCAGCGACTGAAAATTCACGTTAGCTCCATTTAGGATCGGTTAAGTCATCATAGCTCTTGGCAGAGCAGTCACATTGATAAGTTAGGCTATTCGTTAATATTTCAACACAAGCTAAAGACTTTACCTTCAAGTTTAACATAAAAACAAGAACTCAGTGCGGTCTACGTACATTGTCAGTACAGAGACAGTCTATCTACATTCCCTGACGTGTAACATCACAGACGGAACCTACCATGAGGGAAGAAGTGGAGGTGTCTTGCCAAGGCTTTGTCCAGTTCAAGGAATGCTTTAGTAAGAACAACTTCCAGATTTTCCTCCTCTGCTATAAGATCCCTGAAATAACACCAAAACACATTCAATCAATCAGATTCATTACCTGCTATCTCAATGGTCTCAGCCTGACCTCTGAAGAGATTGTGCAAGTATAAAAAGGATAAAAACTAAATTGAAGTGCATTTTTTCTCCAGTCCATTCAACAAACATTAGGCCCTAAACTGATCCTACAGGCCAATGCCCTGACTAAACACAGATCATAAAACCCAGTCAGATGACTTACTTAATGTACTTCTCCATGTACTTGTCGCAGAAGTCTGCCGCCTCAGGCCCTCCGTGGCCGTCGAACACGGCAAAGTAGAGGATATTGTCTGTCATCTGGGAGACCTGGAAGCGGTCCTCGTTTTCCCGCCGGTGGCCGATGAGCGAGGCGCAGCCCACCTTGGACAGGCTGACCTTGGGGATGGGCTTGCCGTACTTAATGGAGGGCGACAGGTTGATGGGCTCGTCGATGCGGTTGTCCCAGATGCCGAACGAGTCCCAGGTGGTGGGCTTGCCGCTGCTATCCGGGTCGAAGCGCGTGTTGCTGGCCCGCAGCAGGCCCAGGTGGAGCGGCCGTTGGAGGTCATCCTGCAGGGGTAGGACACTCACTAGGGCTGTCTGGAGGAAACCCCTCTGTCGCATGGCCTGAGTCCCCCCCGACCGGGCCAGGTGGATGAGAGCGGAGGCTGACATGGTCACCAACAGCAGCAGACGACTCCTCGCGGGGAGAGAGATCCTCTGGCCAACAACACAGGTTACCCTAGAGCAGAGGTTTCTGGACTGCAAATATGCTAACAATTGGGGAAGAAGGATAGATAGCTATTAGATTGAATGTCAAGTCAACAAGAGCTCCTAGATAGGTGCTGTAAATTGAATAGAAGAGTTGGACTTGGCCTTGGAAACGTCAGCCAGTTTTCCTAGGCCTGCTGTGTTCTGCCAGCTGCAGAGTGGCTGAGTTCCAATAGATGTCACAGGAATGGATGGTGGCTGGATTGATATTTCTATGTTTGTTGATGCAGGACACTCGCTCTCTCTATCTTCCTGTGTCTCTCGACTCCATACAACAGAAAATGCATGTGAAATAGCCTACTTAATTAAGTTCTTCTCTATTCCATATGTAGGCCTAGCCACATCTTAAGATATGTCTTAAAACTGCACTATAAAGTTCCAAGTAACCTCGGTCATCATTGGTCTAACATGCCAAGCTGTAAGTGTCAGGATGCTTCACTTGCTGTGTTGCCTACATTTCTTCTTTTTCACACCTGTCCTGAAGCATTCTGAACATTTGTCAGAATCAGTTGATAAAATAATGCAGTTATCACTTATCGGTAACTGGTGCAGCTAAAGAGCATGAACACTAGACAGGAGTCAACAGCACTTGTTATTTTATTACAGCTGAATAAATAAATATCTAATTATTCAAAATGTTTCAGAAGGCTCATTAACAGGCATGCACAAAAGTATACATAGATTGCAAAAAATAAATAATGATTGACAATGTTAACGTTAGTCCATTAGTGCAGCGTATTTTTCTAATGTCAACACAAACACTTCCGCGAGCAGGCCTTTCTAATCGACCTGGCCGGGGTATCCTGGAATGACATTGACCTCATCCCGTCAGTAGATGATGCCTGGCTATTCTTTAAAAGTGCCTTCCTCACCATCTTAAATAAGCATGCCCCACTCAAAAAATGTAGAACTAGGAATAGATATAGTCCTTGGTTCACTCCAGACCTGTCTGCCCTTGACCAGCACAAAAACATCCTGTGGCGTTCTGCATTAGCATCGAATAGCCCCCGTGATGTGCAACTTTTCAGGGAAGTTAGGAACAAATATACACAGGCAGTTAGAAAAGCTAAGGCTATCTTTTTCAAACAGAAATTTGCATCCTGTAGTACTAACTCAAAAAAGTTCTGGGACACTGTAAAGTCCATGGAGAATAAGAGCACCTCCTCCCAGCTGCCCACTGCTCTGAGGCTAGGAAACACTTACCACCGATAAATCCACTATAATTGAGAATTTCATTAAGCGTTTTTCTACGGCTGGCCATGCTTTCCACCTGGCTACCCCTACCCCGGTCAACTGCCCGGCACCCTCCACAGCAACCCGCCAAAGCCCCCACCATTTCTCCTTCACCCAAATCCAGATAGCTGATGTTCTGAAAGAGCTCCAAAATCTGGACCCATACAAATCAGCCGGGCTAGACAATCTGGACCCTCTCTTTCTAAAATTATCTGCCGAAATTGTTGCAACCCCTATTACTAGCCTGTTCAACCTCTCTTTCATATCGTCTGAGATTCCCAAAGTTTGGAAAGCTGCCGTGGTCATCCCCCGTGACACTCTGGACCCAAACTGCTACAGACCTATATCTATCCTACCATGTCTTTCTAAGGTCTTCGAAAGCCAAGTTAAACAGATTACCGACCATTTAGAATCCCACCGTACCTTCTCCGCTATGCAATCTGGTTTCAGAGCTGGTCATGGGTACACCTCAGCCACGCTCAAGGTCCTAAACGACATCATAACCGCCATCGATAAGAGACATTACTGTGCAGCCGTATTCATCGACCTGGCCAAGGCATTCGACTCTTTCAATCACCACATTCTTATTAGCAGACTTGACAGCCTTGGTTTCTCAAATGATTGCCTCGCCTGGTTTACCAACTACTTCTCTGATAGAGGTCAGTGTGTCAAATCGGAGGGCCTGTTGTCCGGACCTCTGGCAGTCTCGATGGGTGTGCCACATGGATAAATTCTCAGGCCGACTCTCTTCTCTGTATACATCAATGATGTCGCTCTTGCTGCTGGTGAGTCTTTGATCCACCTCTAAGCAGACGACACCGTTCTGTATACTTCTGGCCCCTCTTTGGACACTGTGTTAACTAACCTCCAGACGAGCTTCAATGCCATACAACTCTCCTTCCGTGGCCTCCAACTGCTCTTAAACGCAGGTAAAACTAAATGCATGCTATTCAATCGATCACTGCCCGCACCTGCTCGCCCGTCCAGCATCACTACTCTGGACGGCTCTGACTTAGAATACGTGGACAACTACAAATACCTGGGTGTCTGGTTAGACTGTAAACTCTCCTTCCAGACTCACATTAAGCATCTCCAATCCAAAATTAAATCTAGAATCGGCTTCCTATTTCGCAACAAAGCATCCTTCACTCATGCTGCCAAACATACCCTCGTAAAACTGACTATCCTACCGATCCTCGACTTCGGTGATGTCATTTATAAAATAGCCTCCAACACTCTCTTCAACAAATTGGATGCAGTCTATCACAGTGCAATCCGTTTTGTCACCAAAGCCCCATACACTACCCACCATTGCAACCTGTACACTCTCGTTGGTTGGCCCTCGCTTCATACTCGTCGCCAAACCCATTGGCTACAGGTTATCTACAAGTCTCTGCTAGGTAAAGCCCAGCCTCATCTCAGCTCACTGGTCACCATAGCAGCACCCACTCGTAGCACACGCTCCAGCAGGTATATCTCACTGGTCACCCCCAAAGCCAATTCCTCCTTTGGTCGTCTTTCCTTCCAGTTCTCTGCTGCCAATGACTGGAACGAACTGCAAAAATATCTGAAGCTGGAGACTCATATCTCCCTCACTAACTTTAAGCACCAGCTGTCAGAGCAGCTCACAGATCACTGCACATAGCCCATCTGTAAACAGCCCATCTATCTACCTACCTCATCCCCATACTGTATTTATTTATCTTGCTCCTTTGCACCCCAGTATCTCTACTTGCACATTCATCTTCTGCACATATACAATTCCAGTGTTTAATTGCTATATTGTAATTACTTCGCCACCATGGCCTATTTATTGCCTTACCTTACCCCATCACTGTATATAGACTTTGTTTTCTTTTGTTCTACTGTATTATTAACTGTATGTTTTGTTTATTCCATGTGTAACTCTGTGTTGTTGTATGTGTCGAATTGCTATGCTTTATCTTAGCCAGGTCGCAGTTGCAAATGAGAACTTGTTCTCAACTAGCCTACCTGGTTAAATAAAGGTGAAATAAAAATAAATAAAAGAAAAAAACTTGACAAACGGCGCATGACGCAACACCATAACCGATCATTCACAAGTTAGCTTGCTAACTAGCAACCAAACAAGCTACTGCTTAGCTAGTTAGATAGCTGCAGTGCTGTGCAGAATGTAAACTAATGGTTTCGCAAACGACCCCTGTTTATTTCATCACACTAACGTTAAATAGTAAGGATAGACGATAAAGTATTCCTAATTTGAGACTATTTCTTAGCTCATTTGATAGGTAGAGCTATGCTAACAGCAGCTAGCAAAATAATCCATGATTTGCGCAGCCTATCTCCCGCCCTTGGACAACAATCACATTTCTTCGGTATTTCTCTGCAGAAAATGTTGTATTCTTACCTTTAACTCTTTACAACGTCTTCGTATATGTTGCAAAAGCTGCACAGCGTACAGTTAAATGAATCAAAAGTGTCCGTGTGTTGAGTGCCGAACGCTATCAAACAAGAAGAGGAACTGCGCCTGTCACACGCGCAGCGCGAATCAGCATGCTAGAAACATTTACGCCTCCCTCCCACCCGGTTGTCACTAGTTACCACAGCCACAAAGTCATTGGCTAAAATTCATGAAAACAGAAAACAGCTTTTTGGTCTTAATTTAAGGTTATGGTTAGGTATGAGGTCAGCAGTGAGGTTAGGGTAAGGTTTAAAGTCAGATTTTACGTAGATAAATTGTAGAAATAGATGGGATTTAGACATAATTATGACTTGATGGATGTGGTAACTAGTAGCGCTCTCTCTCTCTCGCGCGCGCACACACACACACACACATACACGTAGAGCACAATAAAGTCAACCTATGTGGACCACACGTTAGTCATCAGTCAATCATCACATCATCATGTTCTGCTGGGGAGACGGTTCGAGTGGACAGTTTGGTCTAAACTTTGAGAATGTGTCTGTTCCTACAGCAGGGAATATATTCTCTGATAAAGTCACAGAAATTACTTGTGGGGAGCAACACACTTTATTTCTCACGGTAGATGGCAGGATCCTATCATGCGGGCGCAACTCAAAGGGACAACTTGGTAGACAGAAGAACAGAGATTCAAAATTACCAGGTAAAACAATTTAATTATATCTGACTATTTGGATGCAAGGATCGCTATGTAGGCTATTTAGGATTAAAGTGCGGCTAAAAGGATGCTTGAATTAGAATTATTTTATTCTTTATCATTATGCTAACATTTTCTGTTCACAATATTGTTCATAATTACAGATTATATTAAAATGTATAGTAGCCTATATTTAGCCTAGTGAGATTTACCACAACTTTCAGAAATGGGTACGCTATCCCTCAATAAAACTACAACATAGACTCACAGTTGGGTTTCAGTTTCGTTTCTCAATCAAAGTTAGAGGAACGAAAGTTAACTGTTGTTATGTAATTTACGTCATCCTCAAGATTATGAACTTAAATTTAGTCAATGGTGCCCTGAGGACATAAAATATAAAACTACAAGATACAAGATACAGTAACAAGTACATTACATTAGAACATGTAACATCACAGGTATCATAAACAAATGATTAAAGTCAATCAAAACAATTGCACACCTCAGTGAACTCATTTATCATCAGGGTGTTAAACTGCCCTAGTGGCACCAGGGAATCCAAATGTAATGGTATTTAACCCTTTCCAAGACAGGACTTCCAAATAAAACCTTTGTTCTACCCGTTTCAGCCCCAGTGGAGGGTCTGGGGGCAGTGGTCTCTGTGGCTTGTGGTCAGGACCACTCTGTAGCTGTGTGCGCGTCAGGACAGGTCTACTCCTGGGGGGCAGGGGGTGAGGGACAGCTGGGCAATACCCCTACTACTGTCTCCAAAGTCCCCAGGCCAAGGCAAGGAAACCTCAACTTCAACTTGAAATAGATCTTGATAGTGAAATATCATCCATGATTTACATTGTCAAGTGATGAGAGCCCTCTTGGACTCCACTGATCACTAACAAAGACAATATATACTAGATGTCTCCTTTTCTTTACAGACCAGTTCCAATACCTTCGCCCTTGCCGATAACAGTGATACAGGTTGCTTGTGGAAATTCCCATTCTTTGGCCTTGACTAAAGGTATAACGTACTGTACCTACTGATGTTCCTCACACAGACTACATTCCATCTAAACTATGATAACCACATGCATCAGTTAGACTACACTTAGAAAAAAGGTGCTGTCTTAAACCTAAAATGCTTATTCAGTTGTCCCCATTGGAGAACGCATTGGATAAGAGTTTTTGGTTCCAGGTAGAACCCTTTTTAGTTTAATGTAGAACCCTCTGGTTCTACATGGAACCCAAAAGGGTTCTACCTGGAACCAAATAGGGTTATCCTATGAGGGCAGCCGAAGAACCCTTTTGAAACCCTTGTTATAAAAGTGTACATCAACAGGACAGTGAGATGATATTTATCAGGAAAGAATGTAACTCTGGAATTGTTGTGATGTAATTGTAATGTAATATGTAATTTCTTTGTCTTCTACAGGAGGACAGGTGTTCTCATGGGGTCTTAACAGTCATGGACAGCTGGGCCTGGGGAAGGGAGTCCCTCTGCAGCCCATACCTGCCCTGGTGCGCTCCCTCACAGGGGTCCCAGTGACCCAGGTAGCAGCCGGAGGAACCCACACTCTGGCCCTCACCCTCCCAGGCCTGGTCTACTGCTGTGGGGCGAACAGGGCTGGGCAGCTGGGACTCAACCGTGTGGATGAGAAAGGTACTACGGCACTCTACCTCTCTTCGTATGCTAATTGTATAAAAAGCTAATCAGGCTTATCCACCAGCATTTTCTCATTTCAACTTGGATTCCTTTGTTATAACCACTAAGTCATTTTACAGATGTATTATAATGAGTGGGAACATTGCATGATGCTTGTATGACGCTTGTTCCCCCTGCCAGGCCGGTTCAACATCTGTGCTGTGCCTGCTCTCAGAGTCTTGGGGGTTTCCTTCATCAGCTGTGGAGAGGCACATTCTGCTGTTCTCACCAAGGTATCATACTATTACTGTGGAGAGGCACATTCTGCTGTTCTCACCAAGGTATCAAAATGTTACTGTGGAGAGGCACATTCTGCTGTTCTCACCAAGGTATCATACTATTACTGTGGAGAGGCACATTCTGCTGTTCTCACCAAGGTATCATACGATTACTGTGGAGAGGCACATTCTGCTGTTCTCACCAAGGTATCATACTATTACTGTGGAGAGGCACATTCTGCTGTTCTCACCAAGGTATCATACTATTACTGTGGAGAGGCACATTCTGCTGTTCTCACCAAGGTATCATACTATTACTGTGGAGAGGCACATTCTGCTGTTCTCACCAAGGTATCATGCTATTACTGTGGAGAGGCACATTCTGCTGTTCTCACCAAGGTATCATGCTATTACTGTGGAGAGGCACACTGCTGTTCACACCAAGGTATCATACTATTACTGTGGAGAGGCACATTCTGCTGTTCTCACCAAGGTATCATACTATTACTGTGGAGAGGCACATTCTGCTGTTCTCACCAAGGTATCATGCTATTACTGTGGAGAGGCACATTCTGCTGTTCTCACCAAGGTATCATACTATTACTGTGGAGAGGGACACTGCTGTTCTCCAAGGTTTCATACTGTCACTGTGGAGAGGGACATTGCTGTTCTCACCAAGGTATCATACTATTACTGTCTTTTTACTGAAGGCCCCAAGGAAGATGTTGGTGTGAAAGGAGACAAATACTACGGCAGTTCATTAAGTTCAGAAAAAGTATTTAACGTCCTAAACAGTGTCCCCACTGGGAGATAGTTCTGCACACAAAGTCAGCAACCTCTCGAAGGTACAATTCATCACATGTTGGTAAATAAAGCCAGTTATACAAAATGACCTTGAACAGAGGTGAAAAACAAATGATCAAGTGTCTGGTGGGTGTCTGGAAGAGGTAGGCTACACAATGAACCTGTCACGACTTCCACCGAAGTCATTTCCTCTCCTTGTTCGGGCGGTGTTCGGCGGTCGGCGTCACCGGTCTTCTAGCCATCGTTGATCCACTTTTCATTTTCCATTTGTTTTGTCTTGTTTTCTTACACACCTGGTTTCCATTTCCCTCATTAATTGTTGTGTATTTAACCCTCTGCTCCCCCCATGTCCTTGTGTGGAATTGTTTGTTTGTAAGAGCTTGTACTCTATGTTACTGGTGCGCGTCTGGTTTTGTACCCATGTAGGTTATTTTTGTATTCCCGTGGGTTTTGTTTTAAACTGCTCCGGCTATTACCTATTTCTGCTCTCCTGCGTCTGACTTCACTGACACCAGTTCCGCAACCCTTACAGAACCATACAAGTTGTTATCATACTAAATGAGAAGTAACAGTTTATTACAGAATGGAATATCACAGGTTATACAGAATATGTCCTGATTATGGCTTTTAATACAGATCAAGCCTCAGGTCTACCAGAGTAAAGGTAAATCCAGTGTGTCGACCCTTCAATACCATTAGACTGTCTCTTTAAAAAGGGATTAGGGCCCTGACCTGATTAGACCAGGAACAACTCTGGGCCTTGACATGTCAACAACTGGTTCTGGTTCTTTGCGGTCTTTAGGGTGGACAGGTGTTCACCTTTGGAGAGGGAAGCCGAGGCCAGCTTGGGCACAACGCCTCAGCTAACGAACTCATACCCAAACTGGTAGAGGGTATGGATGGACTGGGCTCACAGATAGCATGTGGCAGGTAATGACCAACATCATAATGCTACTTATACACATATATACACATATAATAAACAGATAGGAAACCAATCTTGAACATTCTCAGTCTGACTGTCTTTTTGTCTTACTGTAACTCTGCCAGCCATCACACCCTGGTGCTGGGGTCCTCAGGTCAACTCTGGGCCTTTGGCAGTGGGGTCAAAGGTCAGCTAGGGACTGGCAACACAGAGGGCTGCTTGCGACCCACCTCAGTGCTGCTGAAAAGGGCTTCTGGTGGGGCAGTGACAGTCATACACAATGGTACCGGATGCAATGTTTATTTTATTGTCTTTTATTGTCTTTTGTATTTGATTCTATTCAATTATATTATGCAGCTACATACTGACTATGTAGTGTTTGGGTGATTGAATTAGAACACATACTGTTTAACGAGACTTGATGTCCCTTGTGGTGGCTAATTTCTGCATTACCAAATGAAGAGTGTTAAACACACCAGTCCGAGTTAACTACATCTTTAATACTTAAGATACTTTTGCAAAAGCACTTGACCTTCAATAATGCACTCTCTTGAATGAACCATTGAATAAGGTGATTACACAATGGCTACAGAGATATTTTATAGCAAAGATACACCCCCTTCAACGTACATTGACAAACCACAGATACATAGAATGGGTCACAAAGGTTAAGTTTTGTATGACAGATATCCATAATACACAGCAGGCAGTAACTGCTATGTCAACAGGGTTCATTGTATAGCCCAGTATCTGGTCCCCTTAGAACCGTCCCTCCCTGGTACTTCATAGAACAAAAACACCATTTCATCCAATGGCATATATCAATTGTCAACTCTAGATACTCCCATCTCAAGCAAACCCCCTCTTGACCCCACTCCTGGACAGGCTCACTGGGGGGAGTGAGCCTCTAGGCCATATACTATCACAGGATAAGTGCGAGATCTAAGAGAGGACACACAATTCCCAGACACTACCATAAACCTCCCCACAATAAAGAAAAGGAGGGAGTGACTTGCTCACAGACATTGTGGAGACAAGTCATTGGTTCCCCATTAATCACGCCATCCCTTCACATGGTTTAAGAATAGGTAAAGACACATCCCCCATGAAGACAAGTCTGACCTCTCCCCTCTCTGGGCCCCAAGTGACTGAGCCCCAGCTAAGGGAAACGTGCAACTGAAACATACCAGAGTCCAAAGGACACTTTCTAATGACAAGTATCTCACATAAGCATATTATACTAATAAAACATCTTAATTATCTATGTTACCCAACTAATTCTGATTCATCCATGACACCCTACAACCTCTTCTTTTCTTTTTTTACCAGACATGAAGATATCAGTGGGATGGAATTCAAACTTCATTTACACTGCTGAGGTAATGTTTCTGACCATTTATACCTCAATAATAGGGAGACTGGAACATTCTAAATTTCTCAAGCAGCTAATTCATGTTTGAGATATTTTAATTTATTATATTGCTTTATCTGCCTTTGTAGAGTTCTGAAAGAGAACAGCCAATCGGGAGGTTAGATAAAGCCAAGCTGCAAAAATGGCTGACCATAGAGCAAGGAAATGCAGAGGCGGAAAGGTTAATTTATTATTATTTACATTGAATATTAAAACATACAATCCACCATAGATAAAGGTTCTTTGTTAGTTTAAAAAATATATTTCTAGCAAACTCAAAATTAAATTAACAAACATTTATTTTACAGTTGTATTTCTTATAGTATAATTGTACTGAAACATCAAATATGTCCACATTTGTTCCAACAGAGAAATATCCTTGATGTTCTCAACAAGTTCAAGTCTTGTGGCCAGTTTCACCAAAGCCAGGTAAGCGATTTTAAAATGGAACGTTTGGATAGTTTATAATGAACACTGTGTGTGTACAGTATGTTGTGTCAATGATAATGCTATACCCATGCTATTCCCTCTACCAGTGAGTCTCCATCAACTAAAGCTGCAGGAGCTTTGAGAGTGGACCTAGAGGCTGCTAGCCAGGCATTTGATCAGCTCTTCAACATCCCATGGATCAGGAAATCAGCTAAGATTATCTCACTCTTCAAAGACTTAAACCGATATCAACAATCCATTAAATATCAATATATATTTTGAATGGAGGATCATGATAGCATAATGTTACTCTCTTCATGTCTATATATATTCTCCATATAGGTAAATATATTGCCACTGGTGGACACTCTTCGCGGTTCAGCAGCTGTCATCAAGTCACCAGAGATCTTTATGATACTACCCACAATCCCTCTTCTCCACGATGACCAGAACGTCATGAACATGGTCATGGCTTTAGCAATAGTTATCGATGAGGATCTGAATGAAACAGCCATGAACAGTTTAAGTAAATAACCTCTGACCTTTTCAGTTTATCAGCAAATTTGGCATCAGTATAATTTTACAGAATTGTATTATAATAGAAGCATAGCTGACACTATGACACATTACCATATATTATAAGATCATGTTTTTTTTGCTCAGGCAATATCATTTACATATTTTGGACTTTTGTATTCTTGTATCATGTTATAGAAGAGTGGTGGTCCTCAATGGAGACAAACATCATGACTAAGCACATTCTGATGTGGAAGAATGCCCTGTCATTCATGCTGAGGAACGGTCTTCTGGTTACCCACAACCCCGGAGTCAAATTCCTGCTGGAAGCCCTCAAGTACCTGAACAGAGTCAGTGTCTATGTGAATCATTTTTATAATCCTTCTGACCATTTTCTGTAGTTGCCGTCTATCAGTATTGTTGATCATGCCCTAACATACTTCATATTGTGAACTGTTCACTTCCTCATGTGCAAGGGACATGTGCAAATCTATTTTGATACTGACATTGTTATTTCAAAGGCAAACAAAAGGGCCGGAAGAACCCAGAAAGTTCCAGCCAGTACCTTTTATGTGGAAGAGATCATTGATAGGGTAATTCCTATGGAGGATGTGAAGCTTTGGCGTTTTTGGTCAACAAGGGAGGTAATAAAATAACCAAATCATCTGTATATTACTAAAATGTTAGAATGATAAAGTTGTGGAATCTGGTTTGACTTGTCCAGTTCTTTCAGTGCAGATTGATGGAACGAGACAAAGAGATGGAACCCATGTAGACTATTGAGATGCACTTTCATTTTTCTTTTGTGTCACTTCTAGGATACAGAGGTGACACCAGTCATCTTTTGCCGTTACCCATTTGTGTTGAATCTGATCTGCAAGATGGCGATTTTCAACAGTAATGCACTTTTTACTAAGGTATACTGTGTTATTCCACTGGCTGTTTTATATCCTTTTATTGAATCTTTGTTTTCAAGTATACCATAGCCTACACAGTGGTTTCCAAAGACCAGTCTGTATATCACTCTAAATAGAACCTGGAGCTGCCCCTGTATATACCTTACTTACTTTCTCGTGTTCTTATTTATATTTTTTGTGCGATTATGTTCTACTTAACTTTAAAAAAAAAAAAATATATATAGTACTACTGATATTGATTACTGCATTGTTGGGAAAATGCAAGCAGGAAAGTTATTTCACTGTACTTGTGCACGTGACATACATTTTTTTTTTAACTAGTGTATATTTATATATTGCAGGTGGTTCACCAACTCACCCACTGGCAAACAGTGATGTGTCCTTCTGGAACGTTCCCAGACAACCCAGAATCTCCCCCTGCTCCAGTCTTCCAGTTGACCTTAAGGCGCCCGTCACTCATCAAAGACACCTTCAGACAACTGGGTGCTGCAGATCATGATTACTTCAAGAGAGAACTTGTGGTAAAATTATGACAAGCTGAATTAGGAAGGACAAATGTTGAAAAAAGCTTTTCACAAGACAATGTCAGAACTCAACCTAAACGTTCCTCTGATGCTTTATCCCTCAGGTGCAGTTTGTGGAGGACATGAAGCTGTCGCTCGTCAACATAAGGGACTTTTTCCTCCATGTGTTTGAAGAGCTGTTGGCACCAGAGTCTGAGATGTTCATGTACAACGACACCAAGACACTGGTCTGGTTCCCTGCCAAGGTAAGAACTTGAATTAGGGAATTACGATGTCATTACTGTATAATAAATTACTACAGTCTAAAGGTAATTAAAAGTGTTGAGTAAGAAATGTTAGATTATTCTAAAAACAATCTAAATACATTTAGTCAGTTAATAGCAACAAAAAGAGATTCAACCACTACACTAGTGCCACTATCTACACTGTATCAATCAATATAGCATTGTGTCCAATCATAATCACCATCACTCCCTACTCTCCTCCTGATGTACCAAGGTTTTATAATTATACACATTCACAGCTAAAAACTGAATTTCAGTACACAGACAACAACATAATACAACAAAGGAGATAGAAGTTAGTTGAAGAAGAATGGTGCCTGCTCTCTTGATCTCTGCCTTGACTCATGTGCCACCTACCCTTACTACCAGCCCAGAGTGGAGGAAAAGAGCTACTTCCTGTTTGGTGTCTTGTGTGGCATGGCCCTGTACAACCACAACATTGTACACCTGCCCTTCCCTCTGGCCCTGTTCAAGAAGATGGTGGGGGTCAAGCCCTCACTGGAGGACCTGAGAGAGTTTGACCCTGTTGTAGGAGGGTACGTTTTGTATTTTAGAATGTACATTTTAGCATTGAATTGGTATCCCTTAGAAATGGATTAAAATGTTTCAACATTAATTTATTTTCATTGTAATTGAAGGAGTTTGCGGTACCTCTTGGAGGACTACACTGATGATGATGTTGAAGAAAACCTGGACATGACCTTCACCGTATGTATTGTATTGCATTCAAACTTGAGCTGTGAAATATCACTAGATACAGTATGTGAATAGTGGTAAAACTGTTTATTTTCATCAGGTGATCTGGGATGACCAGAAGGTGGAGCTTGATCCCAAAGAAACAGGAAAACCAGTCACAAGTAGTAACAAGTCTACAGCAACATTTACTCCTACAGATGTAAGATCTGAATTTGATCACTCTGTTGCAGGAGAACTTTCCTGCAATGCAGGACATTTTAAAAGTGTTGAATATATTTCAGGTTTAAAAAGGCTTCAGACTTGATTTTCTCTTCCAAAAAATGTGTCAACCCCTATAATTCACATTTCCTGTTGCTGCAGGATTATTTTCCTGCTGTAGCAAACTGGCTCATATTACAGTCTTACATCTGTAATGCATAATACAAGATTGCAATTTTAGAAGTTAGAAATTACAATAAGCTTGCTTTCTGCTTGTTCTGTTTTTAAAATATTTAAATACAATTCATTATTTTGACAGGAAGCAGTTTGTTGATGCCTACGTGAACCTTGCCTTCAACCGATCAGTGGAGAAGGTGTTTGAAGAGTTCAGGAGAGGCTTCTTCAAGGTGTGTGACAGGGACATGGTGGAGTTGTTCCAGCCTGAGGAGCTCAGGGGAGTCATGGTGGGGAAAGAGGACTACGACTGGGACACGCTCAAACAGGTACAACCATCATTCATTACTCAGTGTGGGGCTGGGTGCTGACTTGAGAAATTAGGGCATAAATCAATCAATGTGTTGATGCATTTATATCGATGGGGGATTTGCTTTGATGTTCAAGTTATGGGTACGCATCTCAAGTTAGGACTGGAACTAGGAGATAATGTGCTATACATTGCCTAGCTATACATGGTGCTTTGTGACATACTGTGTGACGTTGAGTGGTGAATCGTTTAAATGGCGTGTGAGTTTAATATTGTTTAATTATTGCTGCCATTTGTTTGGTTTGTATGCCCAGAACACTGTGTATGATGGAGAGTACCATGCCAGACATCCCAACATCGTCACATTCTGGGAGGCTTTTGAGGAACTGACAGACGACCAAAAGAAAGCTTTTCTCCGTAAGTATGGCACTAAATTGCTCTCGGTTGAGTAAAACTGGAGGAACCATACAGTCTTTCATAATGCTGCTTCAGGGTTTTGTCTGCATATTTGAACTTCCTGTTCTACAAGAGCATTTACAAAGAAAATGTGTCTGAACACATTTGACATTTTAGTAATTTAGCAGATGCTCTTATCCAGAGCGACTTACAGGAGCAAAATAGGTTTAAGTGCCTTACTCAAAAGCACAACAACATATATTTCACCAAGTCGGTTCGGGGATTCAAACCAGCTACCTTTCGATTACTGGCCCAACACTCTTAATGGCTAGACTACCTGCCGCACAAAGACATTCACTATGTTTCTTCCCATTCAGTCTTCCTTTCACGATCTCTCCCTTCCTTCTCAGTGTTCCTGACGGGCTGTGATCGCGTTCCTATCCTGGGCATGGACAAGATCCAGATGACTGTGGCAGTCCTGCAGAACTCTACTGAAATACATTTCCCAGAATCCCTTACCTGCCACTTCCTACTGCTGCTGCCCATCTACCCCTCCAAGGAGATGCTGCTGGCCAGGCTCAAAGAGGCATGTGCCCACAACAGAGGCTTCTGGAAGGAGTAATGGACACTATATATAGGCTACTGCTGTGTTCATCATTTCATTCAATGTGTTTCTTACATGTCAATATATCTATTCAGTTTAGCATAGGATTTTGGTTATGTTGATATAGCCTTCATCTAGGTTCAGATTTTACACTTTTTAAAAAACTTGTAAACCGTGGCTTTTTCAAGTGAACATTTTAAATTTACAAATGTTTAGGCTATGTATAGGCTTACCATGTTATTGGAAAAAACTATCCTTGACTTAAAGTCCACTAATTTTGAATGTGAGTTATGAAAAAACTGTGATTTATTTTGGCATTTTATGTAATTCTGCATGGGAACATCCTTTTTTCTGGACACATGTCTGCATCATCTTTGACATTCATGTCTGTATCTTGCGTTCTTTTAACAGAATAATTATTTATGTATCTAAATAATACAGATATTAGTTTCACCTTAAAGTGTTTTCTTTTATAATTGAGTATTCCCTCAAATGCAGAGCAGTCGTGTGGTTTCTCCAACAACCTGCATAACCTTCCTAGCCAGCACATAACGTTCTGAGAACTATATGTTTCTTCTTCGTTTTGGATACAACCTTCCCATAACATTTCCTACAGGATTCCTTATGGTTCTATTTAAAGTAAATTGTTCTGAGATTGTTAAGAATCAACGTTCTTCTATGGGAATTACCATACCTCAGCATAATGTTTCCTACAGGTTTTCTCATGGTTCTATTTAAAATCATGTTCTCAGAACATTAAGAAACAACCTTCTTCTGTGGGAATTTCAGTATTTCAGCATAATATTTTCTGCAGCTTTCCTCATGGTTCTATTTAAATCAGGGAGGGCAACTTTGATGGGGGTGGGGGCCACAAAAAAACAGAACTCATCATGAGGGGTGACAATTCTGCACATTTTGCCATTGGGCATACAGAAAATGTTGCCGTTTTAACGCAAGTTTACTGCAATTCTACACATTTTGACATGGGGCGGAGAGAAGATACATTTTTTTGATCAATGGGCCCCATCCCGGTCGGTAATTCGACCATACAGTTGAAGTTGGAAGTTTACATACACCTTAGCCAAATACATTTAAACTCAGTTTTTCACAATTCCTGACATTTAATCCTAGTAAAAATTCCCTGCCGTAGGTCAGTTAGGATAACCACTTTATTTTAAGAATGTGAAATGTCAGAATAATAGTAGAGAGAATGATTTATTTCAGCTTTTATTTCTTTCATCACATTCCCAGTAGGTCAGAAGTTTACATACACTCAATTAGTATTTGGTAGCATTGCCTTTAAATTGTTTAACTTGGGTCAAACATTTTGGGTAGCGTTCCACAAGCTTCCCACAATAAGTTGGGTGAATTTTGGCCCATTCCTCCTGACAGAGCTGGTGTAACTGAGTCAGGTTTGTAGGCCTCCTTACTCGCACATGCTTTTTCAGTTCTGCCCACAAATTTTCTATAGGATTGAGGTCAGGGCTTTGTGATGGCCACTCAAATACCTTGACTTTGTTGTCCTTAAGCCATTTTGCCACCACTTTGGAAGTATGCTTGGGGTCATTGTCCATTTAGAAGACCCATTTGCAACCAAGCTTTAACTTCCTTACGGATGTCTTGAGATATTGCTTCAATATATCCACATAATTTTCTTTCTTCATGATGCCATCTATTTTGTGAAGTGCACCAGTCCCTCCTGCAGCAAAGCACCCCCACAACATGATGCTGCCACTCCCGTGCTTCACGGTTGGGATGGTGTTCTTCGGCTTGCAAACCTCCCCCTTTTGGTCATTATTGCCAAACAGTTCTTTTGTTTCATCAGTCCAGAGGACATTTCTCCAAAAAGTACGATCTTTGTCCCCATGTGCAGTTGCAAACCGTAGTCTGGCTTTTTTATGGCGGTTTTGGAGCAGTGGCTTCTTCCTTGCTGAGAGGCCTTTCAGGTTATGTCGATATAGGACTAATTTTACTGTGGATATAGATACTTTTGTACCTGTTCCCTCCAGCGTCTTCACAAGGTCCTTTGCTGTTGTTCTGGGATTGATTTGCACTTTTCGTACCAAAGTACGTTCATCTCTAGGAGAATGTGTCTCCTTCCTAAGCGGTATGATGGCTGCGTGGTCCCATGGTGTTTATACTTGCGTGCTATTGTTTGTACAGATGAACGTGGTACCTTCAGGCGTTTAGAAATTGCTCCCAAGGATAAACCAGACTTGTGAAGGTCTCCAATTTTTTTCTTGGCTGATTTCTTCAGATTGTCCCATGATGTCAAGCAAAGAGGCACTGAGTTTGAAGGTAGGCCTTGAAATACATCCACAGGTGTCATGGGCGTCGTAAGGAGTGGACCAAAATGCAGCGGGTAAAGTGCTCATCTTATTTATTAAAGGAAAAAAACACTTAAACAAAACAAACGACAAAAACAGTCCAATAAGGTCCACAGACTATACTGGAAACAACCACCCACAAACACAAGTGAAAAACGAACACATTTAAATATGGCCTCCAATTAGAGACAACGACAACCAGCTGCCTCTAATTGGAGGCCATTGAAAAACACATCATAGAAATAGAAAACTAGAATAAACATAGAAATAGAAAATATAGAACATAAATCAAAAACCCCAAAACACACAAAACAAACACCCCCTGCCACGCCCTGACCAAACTACAATAACAAATAACCCCTTTTACTGGTCAGGACGTGACAACAGGTGCACCTCCAATTGACTCAAATGATGTCAATTAGCCTATCAGAAGCCTCTAAAGCCATACCATCATTTTCTGGAATTTTCCAAGCTGTTTAAAGGCACAGTCAACTTAGTGTATGTAAACTTCTGACCCGCTGGAATTGTGATACAGTAAATTATAAGTGAAATAATCTGTAAACAATTGTTGGAAGAATTACTTGTGTCATGCACAAAGTAGATGATCTATCCGACTTTCCAAAACTATAGTTTGTTAACAAGAAATTTGTGGAGTGGTTGAAAAACGAGTTTTAAGGAATCCAACCTAAGTGTATGTAAACTTCCGACTTCAACTGTACTTACGACACGTTTAGATAGCTTGCCGCTATCGCCGTTTTTTTTTTTGCTGACATGGGCAAAGTGCGTGACTGCTGATGCGAAACCAAATTTCAAAGTTGCACCTTGTGTATTCTATTATTCTATCTCCCAACAGTAAGTTGAGACTGAGTGAGCTCATGTATTTTTTATTTATACATTACCGTTCAAAAGTTTGGGGTCGCTTAGAAATTTCCCTTTTTTTGAAAGAAAAACTTTTTTTTTTTGTCCATTAAAATAACATAAAATTGATCGGAAATACAGTGTAGACATTGTTAATGTTGTAAATTACTATTGTAGCTGGAAACAGCAGATTTTTTTATGGAATATCTACGTAGGCGTACAGAGGCCCATTATCAGCAACCATCACTCCTGTCAGGGGCGGAAATCCCGGGGGGGGACGGGGGGGGACACGACCCCCCCCATCCTGGGAAAAATATGATTTGTCCCCCCCAATATATCACTGAAATATAACTATGTAATTTAAATAATATTAATAATACGCAATGAAAGCAATTGTGCTGATTATAGACACTTAATAGCGCGTTTTTAAGTTTCAAAAGATTGCAACCCCCCACCCTTTGCCTCACAATGGTTTGATCCACTGCCAGTTCCTTAGCTTGCTAGGTAACAGAGAGGTCGTATCTACTGTCTGAAAGGCACTCAATGCACGTAACTGACGTGAGGTTAATCCAGTCAATCGCGCACACACACTTGCTGAATATGCAGAGCTAGCGCGCAAATATTAACTATTAAGCTAGCTAGTACCTATTCCATTTATGTGGCGTCGTCAAAGATGGAATCAGCATGCAGATGATGTAAGTTAGTGCTTCAAAGTCCCTGTGATAAGGTTAGCGATAAACTGATATCCAAACTGAACAGAACTACACTCTCTTCTACCATTGTCTTAAATATATTTAATGGTCTCGTTGCAAAAGCTAAATTGTCGCAAGTGAACTTTTATTTATTTATTTTATTTCACCTTTATTTAACCCGGGTAGCAAAAATTATAGCAAACACCACTGAAACTGAATTGGTGCTCGCTAGCTTTGCAAATTCAGCTATTGTTGGAAGCCAGCCAATATGAAACAAACTATTAAAATTACAAAAGGTTGCAGCATATGTTGTGTAAATGGTGAACTCATACAGCTGTCAACTCTTGTCATTTTAATCCATTTCACATTTGCTAGCTACCTTTTAGATCGAAGCCCAAATAGAATGATTGAAGATGATAGAAGCCCATCTCCTACTGTAAATAACCTACACACGGTGTGTGTAGCCAGCCAGCCAGGTAGAAAAATGGCAGAAACATAAAAGACGGACATCAGAGTATTTTTCAATACACCAAAACGCATAGTAAGAACCCTAGTAGCCTAATATCTCAAAGACTAGTTGATAAAATGTTCATAAGAAAGAAATGAAATTCTAATGGAAATGTTTCACAATGATGTCATTAGGCAGAGCAGGCAACAGATGGCACACAGACAGCAGAGTTGGGGACAGATATGCTGGGACAGACTGGCAGAGACAGGGAGTCTCAGGTAAGTTTGTTGAGTCTTTGTTTGGCAACATTATGAAAGGTTCTCAATTTTTTTGACTTGTAAAATAGGAACATAATTGGAAAATGCCATGGATACCCCCACTCTCAACTTAAACTGGTGACTGAACTAAGATTTGTTAAAGGCAATGGTATTGCTGTTGTGATTAGTTGTGTAGTTTTGGGTACCGGTAGTTAGGAGTACGGCAAACACCTTATTTCTTTGGTTCCTCAATATACATTTACCATATTACAATGTAGGCTATGTGTTACAGCACTACTTTTGGTGTCCCCCTCAGGAATTGCTCTTGAGAAAATTTCATGTAATTGTCCCCTCCAAAGTTGATATCAGATTTTCGCCCCTGACTCCTGTGTTCCAATGGCACGTTGTGTTAGCTAATCCAAGTTTATCATTTTAAAAGGCTAATTGATCATTAGAAAACCCTTTTTCAATTATGTTAGCAGAGCTGAAAACTGTTGTCCTAATTAAAGAAGCAATAAAAATGGCCTTCTTTAGACTAGTTGAGTATCTGGAGCGTCAGCATTTGTGATTTCAATTACAGGCTCAAAATGTGTCAGCAAAAATGTACATTCCCTCAACTGCCAAGGAACCAAATGGGCTAGCTGGTGTGTTTGTTTGTTTGTTTAAGATACTTTATTTACCTGGCCCTTGTCCCACTGCATATGTGTCAGCCTGATATTTTTGTTTACTCAGGCTATGCCCATTGTGGCATACGTTTCTGTTTGGAGGAAAATGTCAACTGAAGTTTTCTTTTCTTTTCATGCTGTGTTGCTTTTACAGTTGTGTCCAGTGGCGTAAAGTACTTAAGTAAAAATACTTTAAAGTACTAAAGTATTTTTGGGGGGGGTTATCTGTACTTTACTATTTATATTTTTACTTTTACTTCACTACATTCCTAAAGAAAATAATGTACTTTTTACTCCATACATTTACCCTAGCACCCAAAAGTACTCGTTACATTTTGACTGCTTAGCAGGACAGGATAATGGTCCAATTCTGTATACACAAAAATTAGCATGTTAATGTGTTTGGTTCTCTGTCGTTAATAGTTGGTATCTTTTAAAGAAAAGTAGTACATTTGATATGTTTGAAGCAGACAGTATGAGTAGATCTAATCATTTAATGTCAAATCATTATTTAGTCAAAGATTTAAAAAAAGATTTAAAAATCAGTGAAATCTATTTTCTACAGACAGACCTGCTCCAGCTCCTATTGATTGCCTGAATCTAAAGAAGACAATTGCTGTTTCCTGTGGAGTGGTGCATACTGCCGTTCTGACATAGGTTCAGAATTTTTTTTACACAATATTTCTAAACCATTTTTGAGGTATTAAATTGTATAGAAATGCAGTAAATGAGCTTCAACTTCAGACCTCACTATGACCCTTAAATGCCATTGCAGGCTGTAAGACAACAAAAAAAACACACACTTTAGCTTTGGGGAAGAGGGTTTCAGGTGGGCGGAATGGGGCAGGCTATGGGGGGGTGATCAGTGCCGGAATTAAGCCAGGTGAAGCTACTGATATCTCTCACGAAGTCACCCAATGTCTTCCTAGTGCCATAAAATACCGTCATGAATTAACATGGACTGTCAACGGAGACAACTTTTTTTCTATGGTGTCAAACTGCCGACACGTTCACGTCACACGTACACGTTATGTATACGTAGTGTTCACGTCGTGTAACGTGGCGCTGACACGTCACCTGTCAGTTCGCTTGTAGATCTATTATGAACAATCTTACCACGAACGCCTTAAAAATGTCTACATGTTACACGCGTCAAGTTTAAGTGACTGTTTAGTTTATTATTAAAGATCTCAACATGAACGCCTTACAAACATCTACATGATTTAGTAAAAAACATTTTTCATTGCCGGAGTAATCTAATCAATTTAATTTGTCGATTTAGCTAAAATAGGCGCATCACCTCAATAGGCTAGTTGATATCGCAGCCAGCCACCATTACTGTGAAGATATGCCTATTTCTCAAATCAATACAGACACAAGTGCTTCTTTGTTGGAGGTAGCCCTATTCAGAAATAAGAGGTAGTCTAGGTCTCTAGTGGCACATTCAAAACAACTCGGAACTCGGCAATCTCTGACTTCCGACTTCAGTGCATTCATGACAACTGGGAACTCTGGAAAAAAATTAGCTCAGACTTGGAAAAATAGTTTAGAATGGTCATACAACTCGGAATTCCAATTCAGAAATTCGGACATCTTTTCTCTGAAAATCACTGATGTCATGATTCGACCTCGTTCCCAGTTCCCAGTTTAACGGTTTAACTGACATCATGCAATCCTTAGGCTATACATTTCCGTGGAGATATCTTACGGTTAAAAGCAGGGCTTGAATTGAGGGGGCATGCGAGGTTATAGGCCTAACCTTTGTTATAGAGACAGGTAAAAAGCATATGCTACCCCGTAGAAAAACAACGGTCCAGATTATGTAAAGTGATCTAGGGTATTAACGCCACGATTATTTCCGCATAGTCTACTAGCCTATCGAAGGTCTTGCTCAGCCTCAACATAATTTATTGGTAGACCTATAGGCTTATGAAAACATTCACTTTAAAATGAAAAGCAAGTGTTACTATCACAGGAAAATATGGTTGTTTAATTAAATGCTCTGCAATGTAGAATATTAGTGGTAGGCTATGCTTACAGCAATAGATCAAAAATATAAAATCGGTATGGGTCTATCCATAGACCAAACCGTAACAGAATTGTATTATATGACACTTTATTATTTAGGAGAATCACATTGAATAAGGCTATTCATTTCAGTGCAGTTGCGTTCTTACTCATAACCTTAGTCTAAACGGAACCGAAAACACTCCAGCCTGTTTTGATGACAGATCATGAAGCCTGAACATTTCAGCTGTATTTGTCATTGATTTAGTCACAATCGCCTTCAGATTTGATACACATAAAGGCCTAGATTTTCTATGGATCTGACAAGCAATAGATTGATTAGGTTCCTTTGACTTTTCCCCACATTATATTTGTTCCCAATTAGACTAAATGTAGTCCTATTAATTATCTTAGAATGTTTTCCTATTAATTTGTATAGACGAACCATTGTGATTAATGATATTTACTATCATCTGCTTTTTATGAATAAACAGGCATCGGGGTAAAACAAAAAAAATATGTCGATGTCCTCCCCACACATTGTTATTTACCTTAGATCACAGTCAGCTAATTTCTACTTCATTCATATGCAAATATATTTGATTGTACATTTACACATTTCAGTAATTTAGCAGATGCTCTTATCCAGAGCGACTTACAGGAGCAATTAGTGAATCTCACATTATGTGCCCAGTATGATAGAGCAAGAACATTTCTTAGCAGATAATGACATGAATAACAGTAGCTGTAGATGTAATGAAAAGTTGGTTGGTTGGTAATGAAGGACATCAGGTGGATCCATTTCTGGGTGTTAGGCAGAACCCCCAGAACCCCCAGAACCCCCAGGTCCCAGAGAACAGGAGCAGAGTAAAGCGAACAGGGTAGGAGACAGACGTAAACAAGCAAACAGGTTACAGGCTGATCAGGTATGCAAAAATACAGTTATTCAATTATTTAATTTAAATGTTTGATTAGACATCCAATATTGTTATTTGCAGACAGAAAAGAAAGGATACCCATCTAATTTTTTATGTCAGTGGGGTTGATGAGGGAGGTAAGGGATGGTCCCTGGAAAAGATGAGGTGAGTTGTCAGAGAAACTCTGGGGTGGTGTCATACACCTTAACAGTACCTGGCAGCGGAGGTTACTTACTGTGTCCCAGTGGTTAGCCTTAAAATTGACTATTTGGAGAAACCTCCGGGCCAGTGTTGGTACTGCAGACAGCATGGCGATGCCGCCCACTGTGAGGAGGCAAACGCAAATAGTTATCATCTGAGATTTTTATATTCACCTTAACAGACAGCGAACCCAGCAAGGAGCGAAAGAGCAGCAAGGTTTCCCAGGTCTCGCCTTCCTTTCGTCCTTCTTCCAAACCAAGTCATTCGCCCGGATGTCTAAGCTCTTGGTCCCCTCCTTGATTTTCCTCCGGTAGCTCTCCTTCTGTTTCTCCTGTGCCTTGTCCATGTTCAATGTCACCTTGATTGATAATATAAATAAATGCAATTTCTATGTCATATTATTACAAATACACTTACATATCTCTTGGAGGGCCAGAAATTAAATTAACAGCGGACAATACATTTTTACCTGGTCAAAAACCTCCACATCCTTCTCAGTCCGTGCCTGAAGGTGGTCCTCCAAGGCCTTCTGATCTGTTTCCACAACTTCCACATCAGGTGGAGTTTCAGTGATCTGAAAGTACATTATACAAAAATAGCAATAGACAAACACTAAGTCAATCACAAATTTGAAATACTACAGTCCATACAGCTGCAGCGCCAGTCCATACAGCTGCAGCGCCAGTCCATACAGCTGCAGCGCCAGTCCATACAGCTGCAGCTCCAGTCCATACAGCTGCAGCTCCAGTCCATACAGCTGCAGCTCCAGTCCATACAGCTGCAGCTCCAGTCCATACAGCTGCAGCTCCAGTCCATACAGCTGCAGCTCCAGTCCATACAGCAGGCGATAGGGTGAGTTCTCTGGAGGCCTGGACGCTGCTGTTCTGTGCAAAGAGAATGAACTTCAGGTTCCCCTCCCACCATTCCTGGAACCCGTCAAGGGACTTGCCCATGGCAGTCTTGAGGGTGTGGTTGGTCCGCTCATCCAAACCTGGAGGAGGGGGTAGGAAAGGGATATCTATTGACAATGGAAGATATTAAAATGTCGGATTATGTCAAATCATATTTTATTTGTCACATGCTCCAAATACAACAGTTAGATCTTACCCTGAAATGCTTACTTACAAGCCCTTAACAATGCAGTTCAAGAAACAGTTAAAAATATTTAATAAATAAAATAAGTAACACAATAAAAATAAAGAGGCTATATACAGGGGGTACCGGTACCGAGTGGAGGTACAGGTTAATAACCCCATGGAAGTCCTGAGTTCACTGACACCAGGAGAAGTGTGAAGACAGATGAAAACGTGAATCAACAAAATTAACGTTACTGTGTGAACTAAATTGTCATGTTTGGATTGTTCAAGAGTTCGTAAAGAGCTATGAATTTAGATACATTTTATTGTACTGCAGATGTTATGGATTTATAATTACAGGGAAACTGCGGATAGTTCAGAGGGCGCAACACAAGGGTGCGCTCCTATCACTTAAATAATAGTTGATTAGATTAGAATCTGGTTGTGTTTTCCTTTCTTACATTTTTCCCTGAGCCGCATGTGTACCTGTGACAATATTGTGTTTAGAGGTAGGTGAAGGAGTCAAGCGCAGGAGAGCAGAGATGTCCAAGATACGTTAATTTCATCGGCAAGTCCACAAACATACAGGTCAGGTACAATACCAAAGTAAACGCCCTTGACAGAGAAACCAGTTACTCACAAAAGGAGAAAAACAGGAACAACGCTCCTAAACTTATACACACTTGGTATAATACGCGAACCCAAATAAGGCGCAACATCACATGAATAATCCCGCACAAGCCTAGGCAGGCAACAGGGGTAATTACACACACAGCAATTAAAGCAAATGAAACCAGGTGTGAAAGAACCACAGACAAAACAAACGGAAAAGGAAAAAAGGATCGGTGATGGCTAATAGGCCGGCGACGCCGACCGCCGAGCGCCGCCCTAACAGGGAGAGGAACCCCCTTCGGTGGAAGTCGTGACAGTACCCAATTCAGCTAAATGTAATCCTATTGATAAGCTTGAAATGTTTTCCTATTTAATTTGCATAGGTTAACCATTGTGATTAATGATATTTACTATCTTCGTTTTTTTATGAATAAACAGGCATCGGTAAAAACAACAACAAAAAGTTTCGACGCTCCGCATAGGCCATTTGATTTTTCATTTGTTTTCCATGAATGACGACTGTAGTGGAAGAATGAGAGAAGGTGATATACTCGCCACTGGTGACTGGCTGGTGTGCGAGGCCCAGCATGATGACTCAATCACGATTTATTGCATTGTCTGGATGGAAGACCATCTGTGGCCTATCACAAGGGTCAAACATACCTTTAATTCAATTTAAGGGGCTTTATTGGCATGGGAAACATATGCTTACATTGCCAAAGCAAGTGAAATAGATAATAAACAAAAGTGAAATAAACAATCAAAAGTGAACAGGAAACATTACACTCACAAAAGTTCCAGAAGAATAAAGACATTTCAAATGTCATATGATGTCTATATACAGTGTTGTAATGATGTGCAAATAGTTAAAGTACAAAAGGGAAAAGAAATAAACATAAATATAGGTTGTATTTACAATGGTGTTTGTTCTTCACTGGTTGCCCTTTTCTTGTGGTAACAGGTCCCAAATCTTGCTGCTGTGATGGCACACTGTGGTATTTCACCCAGTAGATAAGGGTGTGGCGATCTTAAGAAGAGACGTTCTCATGGAAGTCCTTGGGTCACTGACGCCAGGAGAGGTGTGAAGACAGATGAAAACATGAATCAATGAAATTAATGTTACTGTGTGAATGAAATTGTCCTGTTTGAATTTTTCAAGATTTCACAAAGAGCTACGAATTTGTATATATTTTTTGGTACTGTAAGTGCCGTGGATTTATTGTTACAGGGAGTGTTATTTTGTTCATCCGGTAGCGGATACTTCAAACTGGGAGCAACACAACGATGCGCTCCTATCATTTACATTGAGTTGATTAGATTTGAATCTGGCTGTGTTTTCCTGTCTTATTTTAACTAGCAAAGTGCAAAGAAATGTTAATTCAGGTTGGGCGTGAGTTTCTGCTTGAATTTGGTTAAAAGGACAGTGAATTTGTTCATACTTTGAGAACTTGCTACCAAGCTCCTGTGTGTATCAGACACACATTGTGTTTTCTCATAGAGACTATTCTGAACTGAAGACACATGTTACCACGTTGTTTTAGCCTATTGGTGATAGTCAAATACTCCGTGTTATTCAGTAATGTATGTTTCATGTACACTGTAATTGTTTGAGTGTCGATTATTTCATCCTATTAGTTAAATAGAGTAACTGCATTCCTCGTTTTACAGAGTAATTATTTGATTGACTAAATGTTCATAATTTAGAAGGTCTACTGGTAGTTGTTATTACACTATACACATACTGTAGCATATTCTTGGGTACCACCTTGACATCTCTGATCTGCTTGCTTCAATTAATTAATGCTAGAACATTGGTCGCCAGGATTAGCTATTTGTATCTAGTCTCTTAATAATTGCATAGCGGTGCAAGTTAGACATGTTCATTATCGTCATACTGTCATTGATGCAATGCTTCGCTATCTTGCTAGATCCTCCAGAGAAGCACAGGGCCTGTTGCATTCATTTTTACAGAAAACCACGAACCACCACTGCAATATTAGCCTACACTCAGAAACAAAGCGCTATCTGTTTGCGCTCTCTCCCTCGGAGAAGGAACAGTCGCCAGCGCGCCGAAATATACTTTTTGGGGACAACTCCAAAATGACTTTGGAAAGCCACTTTGACTCCGGCTCCTAAAGTGCCACCGTACACATAACTGCTGGTTTTAGGCAGCACTAAAAAGGCAGGGCAGGCCAGGGCTCATGTTTGGAGTATTCATTGCAGCAGGTCAAAAGACTCGTGGCTGAGATAAAATCAAAGCCCGGGTTTGGTGACGTCAACGGTTTAGACATAATTATGACTTTATGGATGTGGTTACTAGTGACGACCGTCGGAGGCTCGGACCCCTCGTTCTGTGCTGCTGATTGGCCAAAGAATGATAAACGAAATTAATGAAAGCGAATCATACTTTATCGATCAGATAGCTGAGCGTTCCTCAGATAAGGTAATTGGGGCTAATAAACGCAAACTGTTTACATTTTCATTATGGGGGTCCAATCAATTATGCAGTGCATACAATCTGGTAAATCAGTGATCATTGATAACTACTGCAAATCGGATTGAATGCCTTCTGATATTTTACTAAAAGTAGCTCACACATAGGCACATGCGCGCACACAGGCATATGCGCACGCACACGCACACAGGTAGTGCCCTATATAGTCATCCTAGGTGGACCTCACTTTAGTCATTCATCAGTCAATCGTCACATCATCATGTTCTGCTGGGGAGACGGTTCGAGTGGACAGTTTGGTCTAAACTTTGAGAATGTGTCTGTTCCTACAGCAGGGAATATATTCTCTGATAAAGTCACAGAAATTACTTGTGGGGAGCAACACACTTTATTTCTCACGGTAGATGGCAGGATCCTATCATGCGGGCGCAACTCAAAGGGACAACTTGGTAGACAGAAGAACAGAGATTCAATACTACCAAGTAAGACAATTTAATTATATCTGACTATTTGGGTGCAAGGATCGCTATGTAGGCTATTTAGGATTAAAGTGCGGCTAAAAGGATGCTTGAATTAGAATTATTTTATTATTTATCATTATGCTAACATTTTCTGTTCACAATATTGTTCATAATTACAGATTATATTAAAATGTATAGTAGCCTATATTTAGCCTAGTGAGATTTACCACAACTTTCAGAAATGGGTACGCTATCCCTCAATAAAACTACAACATAGACTCACAGTTGGGTTTCAGTTTCGTTTCTCAATCAAAGTTAGAGGAACGAAAGTTAACTGTTGTTATGTAATTTACGTCATCCTCAAGATTATGAACTTTCATTTAGTCAATGGTGTCCTGAGGACATTAAATATAAAACTACAAGATACAAGATACAGTAACAAGTACATTACATTAGAACATGTAACATCACAGGTATCATAAACAAATTATTAAAGTCAATCAAAACAATTGCACACCTCGGTGAACTCATTTATCATCAGGGTGTTAAACTGCCCTAGTGGCACCAGGGAATCCAAATGTAATGGTATTTAACCCTTTCCAAGACAGGACTTCCAAATAAAACTGTGTGTTCTACCCGTTTCAGCCCCAGTGGAGGGTCTGGGGGCAGTGGTCTCTGTGGCTTGTGGTCAGGACCACTCTGTAGCTGTGTGCGCATCAGGACAGGTCTACTCCTGGGGGGCAGGGGGTGAGGGACAGCTGGGCATCGCCCCTACTACTGTCTCCAAAGTCCCCAGGCCAAGGCAAGGAAACCTCAACTTCAACTTGGAATAGATCTTGATAGTGAAATATCATCCATGATTTACATTGTCAAGTGATGAGAGCCCTCTTGGATTCCACTGATCACTAACAAAGACAATATATACTAGATGTCTCCTTTTCTTTACAGACCAGTTCCAATACCTTCACCCTTGCCGATAACAGTGATACAGGTTGCTTGTGGAAATTCCCATTCTTTGGCCTTGACTAAAGGTATAACGTACTGTACCTACTGATGTTCCTCACACAGACTACATTCCATCTAAACTATGATAACCACATGCATCAGTTAGACTACACTTAGAAAAAAAGGTGCTGTCTTAAACCTAAAAGGCTTATTCAGCTGTCCCCATTGGAGAACGCATTGGATAAGAGTTTTTGGTTCCAGGTAGAATCATTTTGAGTTCCATGTCAAACCTTTGTCTCAAAGTTCTACATGGAACCCAAAAGTGCTCTACCTGGAGCCAAAAAGGCATATCCTACAGGGACAGAAGAACTCTTTTGGAACCCTTTTTTTTCTATGTGTGAACATCAAAAGGACAGTGAGATGATATTTATTAGGAAAGAATGTAACTCTGGAATTGTGATGTAATTGTAATGTAATATGTAATTTTTTTGTCTTCTACAGGAGGACAGGTGTTCTCATGGGGTCTTAACAGTCATGGACAGCTGGGCCTGGGGAAGGGAGTCCCTCTGCAGCCCATACCTGCCCTGGTGCGCTCCCTCACAGGGGTCCCAGTGACCCAGGTAGCAGCCGGAGGAACCCACACTCTGGCCCTCACCCTCCCAGGCCTGGTCTACTGCTGTGGGGCGAACAGGGCTGGGCAGCTGGGACTCAACCGTGTGGATGAGAAAGGTACTACGGCACTCTACCTCTCTTCGTATGCTAATTGTATAAAAAGCTAATCAGGCTTATCCACCAGCATTTTCTCATTTCAACTTGGATTCCTTTGTTATAACCACTAAGTCATTTTACAGATGTATTATAATGAGTGGGAACATTGCATGATGCTTGTATGATGCTTGTTCCCCCTGCCAGGCCGGTTCAACATCTGTGCTGTGCCTGCTCTCAGAGTCTTGGGGGTTTCCTTCATCAGCTGTGGAGAGGCACATTCTGCTGTTCTCACCAAGGTATCATAATATTACTGTGGAGAGGCACATTCTGCTGTTCTCACCAAGGTATCATACTTTTACTGTGGAGAGGCACACTGCTGTTCTCACCAAGGTATCGTTCTATTACTGTGGAGAGGCACATTCTGCTGTTCTCACCAAGGAATCATAATATTACTGTGGAGAGGCACACTGCTGTTCTCACCAAGGTATCATACTATTACTGTGGAGAGGCACATTCTGCTGTTCTCACCAAGGTATCATACTATTACTGTGGAGAGGCACATTCTGCTGTTCTCACCAAGGTATCATACTATTACTGTGGAGAGGCACATTCTGCTGTTCTCACCAAGGTATCATACTATTACTGTGGAGAGGCACATTCTGCTGTTCTCACCAAGGTATCATACTATTACCGTGGAGAGGGTCACTGCTGTTCTCACCAAGGTATCATACTATTACTGTGGAGAGGCACATTCTGCTGTTCTCACCAAGGTATCATACTATTACCGTGGAGATGGACACTTTTGTTCTCACCAAGGTATCACACTATTACAGGCTTTTTATTGAAGGCTCCAAGGGAGATATTGGTTTGAAAGGAGACAAATACTACGGCAGTTCATTAAGTTCAGAAAAAGTATTTAACGTCCTAAACAGTGTCCCCACTGGGAGATAGTTCTGCACACAAAGTCAGCAACCTCTCGAAGGTACAATTCATCACATGTTGGTAAATAAAGCCAGTTATACAAAAGGACCTTGAACAGAGGTGAAAAACAAACAATCAAGTGTCTTGATACACAATGAACCATACAAGTTGTTATCTGAGTGCATGAATACAGTCTCATACTAAATGAGAAGTTGCAGTTATATTACAGAATAGAAAACACAGGTAATACAGAATATGTACTGATTATGGCTGTTAATACAGATCAAGCCTCAGGGCTACCAGAGTAAAGGCCAGTCCAGTGTGTCGACCCTTCAATACTATTATACTGTCTCTTAGAGAAGTGATTAGGGCCCTGACCTGACTAGACCAGGAACAACTCTGGGCCTTGACATGTCAACAACTGGTTCTGGGTCTTTAGGGTGGACAGGTGTTCACCTTTGGAGAGGGAAGCCGAGGCCAGCTTGGGCACAACGCCTCAGCTAACGAACTCCTACCCAAACTGGTAGAGGGTATGGATGGACTGGTCTCACAGATAGCATGTGGCAGGTAATGACCAACAGCATAATGCTACTTATACACATATATACACATATAATAAACAGATAGGAAACCAATCTTGAACATTCTCAGTCTGACTGTTTTTTTGTCTTACTGTAACTCTGCCAGCCATCACACCCTGGTGCTGGCGTCCTCAGGTCAACTCTGGGCCTTTGGCAGTGGGGTCAAAGGTCAGCTAGGGACTGGCATTACGGAGGGCAGCTTGCGACCCACCTCAGTACTGCTGAAAAGGGCTCCTGGTGGGACAGCGACAGTCACACACAACGGTACCGGATACAATGTCTATTTTATTGTCTTCTATTCTATTTTGTATTTGATTCTATTCAGATCTATTATTCATCTACATACCGACTATCTAGTATTTGGGTGACTGAATTAGAACACATACATAACGAGACTTGATGTACCTACAACCTCTTCTGTACATTTTGCTTTTTTTTTTTAAAATCAGACATGAAGATATCAGTGGGATGGAATTCAAACTTCATTTACACTGCTGAGGTAATGTTTCTGACCTTTTATACCTCTGTAAAAGGGAGACTGGAACATTCTAAATGTCTCAAGCAGATAATTCATGTTTGAGATATGTGCATTTATTATATTGCTTTATCTGCCTTTGTAGAGTTCTGAAAGAGAACAGCCAATCGGGAGGTTAGATAAAGCCAAGCTGCAAAAATGGCTGACGATGGAGCAAGGAAATGCAGAGGCGGAAAGGTTAATTTGTTATTATTTACATTGAATATTAAAACATAAATCTACCGTAGACAAAGGTTCTTTGTTCGTGTTTATTTATTTTCTAGCTAACTCAAAATGAAATAAACAACATTTATTTTACAGTTGTATTTCTTATAGTATAATTGTACTGAAACATTAAATGTGTCCACATTTGTTCCAACAGAGAAATATCCTTGATGTTCTCAACAAGTTCAAGTCTTGTGGCAAGTTTCACCAAAGCCAGGTAAGCGATTTTAAAATGGAAGGTTTGGATAGTTTGAAATGAACACTGTCTGTATACAGTTAGGCCTATGTTGTGTTCTTGCTAATGCTATGCCCTCTGTTTCTAATGCTATGCCCTCTGTTTCTAATGCTATGCCATCTGTTTCTAATGCTATGCCATCTGTTTCTAATGCTATGCCCTCTGTTTCTAATGCTATGCCCTCTGTTTCTAATGCTATGCCCTCTGTTTCTAATGCTATGCCCTCTGTTTCTAATGCTATGCCCTCTGTTTCTTATGACCAGTGAGATTCCACAAGCAGCAGGAGCTTTGACAGTGGACCTAGAGGCTGCTAGCCAAGTTTTCGACCAGCTACTGAACATACCTTGGATTAGGAAAGCAGTTAAGATCAACTTACTCTTTAACCCCATATGTTAAATCAATATATATTTAGAACAGAACTAAATGTTACTCTCCTAATTTCTCTGTTATTTTTCCAAATAGGTCAACATTGTGCCACTGGTGGAACATCTTTGCTTTTCTGCAGCTATCATCAAGTCACCAGAGATTTTTCTGATACTACCCACAATCTCTCTTCTCCACGAGGACCACAACGTCATGAACATGGTCATGACTTTAGCAGTATTTATCAACAACCATCTGAACGAAACGGCCATGAAAACTTTAAGTAAATAACCCTTGACCTTTTCCAATCATCAGCTAATAATCACATTTTGCATCAGTTAAAAATGACTAGAATTTTATTATAATTGAACCATGGCTGACGCTACATAACCAGTGTATACACTGAGATATAATCATTATTTGGCAATATCATGAAATGCAAACATTATTGTAATTTACAATAAGGTCATATAATGCACTTCATTTTCTACTGTATTCTAGAAGACTGGTGGTCGTCGTCACTGGAGCCTTCCATCATGACTAAGCACATTCTGATGTGGAAGAATGCCCTGTCATTCCTGCTGAGGAACGGTCTTCTGGTTACCCACAACCCTGGAGTCAAACTCTTGCTACAACTCCTCAAGCCGCTCCACAAAGTCAGTGTCCATGCACCTTGCTTGTCAATCATTTTTATGCATTTGATCATTTTCTATATTTCTGTCAATAGTTGATCATCCTCCAACATAATTCATTAACCGTTCAGTCCTTCATCGTAAATAATTCCTAATTATTGCAGATAATACATTTGTGATGGAATGTAGAAATGTATCATTATGTTATATCAAAGGCAAACAAAAGGGCTGGAAGAATCCAGAAAGTTCCAGCCAGTACCTTTTATGTGGAAGAGATCATCGGTAACGTCATTCCTTGGGAGGACGTGAAGCTTTGGCGTATTTGGTCAACAAGGGAGGTAATAAAATAACATAATAACCATCTCTAAATTTGAAAATGATAACTTGGCCCTCTCAGTTTGTTCTTAAAAGATGAGGGGGAAAAGCCATATGGTGGCTCCCCACTGGGCATCAGCTTTGACTTCAGAGCATATGAAAGAAATGAGACCCATATCAATTGTTGCGATATTACCCCTTTTTTTCTGTGTGTCACTTCTAGGATACGGAGGAGACACCTGTCATCTTCTGCCGTTTCCCATTTGTGTTGAATCTGATATGCAAGATGGCTGTTTTCAACATTCATGCACATTTTACAAAGGTAAACTATTATTCCACTTAAAATTAATATGGCTTCTTTATAATATTTGATTGACCCTTATTTATGTATACCTTACATAGTGGTTCCCCAAGCTGGTATATAATTCTATATACTTAAAATAGTGTATGTTTATATATTGCAGGAGGTTCACAAACTCACCCACCGGCTAACAGTGATGTGTCCTCCTGGAACGTTCACAAACGACCCAGAATCTCCCCCTGCTCCAGTCTTCCAGTTGACCTTAAGGCGCCCGTCACTCATCGAAGACACCTTCAGACAACTGGGTGCTGCAGATCATGATTACTTCAAGAGAGAACTTGTGGTAAAAAATGTTTTTGTCAATTCAAAAGGGACAACAAAGTAACATTCAAATAGTTATCCCTGAGACTGAATGTTACAACTCAACTAATCTGGTTGAATCAACGTTGGTTCCAGTGAAACAACGTGGAATAGACATTGAATTGACGTCTGTGCCCAGTGGTAGAGACTAGAACTCAACCTAAATGTGGCCTATCTTACTGTATCCATCAGGTGCAGTTTGTGGAGGACATGAAGCTGTCGCTCGTCAACAAAAGGGACTTTTTCCTCCATGTGTTTGAAGAGCTGTTGGCAGCAGAGTCTGAGATGTTCATGTACAACGACACCAAGACACTGGTCTGGTTCCCTGCCAAGGTAAGAACTAGAAGTAGGGAATTGCGATTTCATTACTGTATAATAAATCACTTCACTCTCAAGCAAATTAAAATAGGTGAGTAATGGAATAATATTCTAAAAACAATCAAAAATACTTAAGTCAGTTAATAGCAACAAAAAGAGATTCAACCACTACAGTAGTGCCACTATCTACACTGTATCAACCAATATAGCATTGTGTCCAATTATAATCACCATCACTCCCTACTCTCCCCCTGAGGTACGAAGGTTTTATAATTGTACACATTCACAGCTAAAAGCTGAATTTCAGTACACAGACAACAACATAATACAACAAAGGAGATAGAAGTTAGTTGAAGAAGAATGGTGCCTGCTCTTGTTTATTCTTGATCTCTGCCTTGACTCATGTGCCACCTACCCTTACTACCAGCCCAGAGTGGAGGAAAAGAGCTACTTCCTGTTTGGTGTCTTGTGTGGCATGGCCCTGTACAACCACAACATTGTACACCTGCCCTTCCCTCTGGCCCTGTTCAAGAAGATGGTGGGGGTCAAGCCCTCACTGGAGGACCTGAGAGAGTTTGACCCTGTTGTGGGAGGGTACGTTTTGTATTTTAGAATGTAAATTTTAGCATTGAATTGGTATCCCTTAGAAATGGATTAAAATGTTTAAACATTAATTTATTTTCATTGTAATTGAAGGAGTTTGCGGTACCTCTTGGAGGACTACACTGATGATGATGTTGAAGAAAACCTGGACATGACCTTCACCATATGTATTGTATTGCATTCAAACTTGAGCTGTGAAATATCACTAGATACAATATGTGAATAGTGGTAAAACTGTTTATTTTCATCAGGTGATCTGGGATGACCAGAAGGTGGAGCTTGATCCCAAAGAAACAGGAAAACCAGTCACAAGTACTAACAAGTAAGTCTACAGCAACATTTACTCCTACAGATGTAAGATCTGAATTTGATCACTCTGTTGCAGGAGAACTTTCCTGCAATGCCGGACATTTTAAAAGTGTAGTATATATTTTATGTTAAAAAGGCTTCAGACTTGATTTTCCCTTATGAAAAATGTATCAACCCCTACAAAAATGTCCGTTAATTATAATTCACATTTTCTGTTGCTGCAGGATTATTTTCCTGCTGTAGCAAACTGGCTCACATTACGGTCTTACATCTGTAATGCATAATACAAGGTTGACATTTTAGAAGTTACAACAAGCAGGCTTTCTGCTTGTTCTGTTTTAAAAAATATTAAAATACAATTCATTATTTTGACAGGAAGCAGTTTGTTGATGCCTACGTGAACCTTGCCTTCAACCGATCAGTGGAGAAGGTGTTTGAAGAGTTCAGGAGAGGCTTCTTCAAGGTGTGTGACAGGGACGTGGTGGAGTTGTTCCAGCCTGAGGAGCTCAGGGGAGTCATGGTGGGGAAAGAGGACTACGACTGGGACACGCTCAAACAGGTACAACCATCATTCATTACTCAGTGTGGGGCTGGGTGCTGACTTGAGAAATTAGGGCATAAATCAATCAATGTGTTGATGCATTTATATCGATGGGGGATTTGCTTTGATGTCAAGTTATGGGTACATTTCTCAAGTTAGGACTGGAACTAGGAGATAATGTGCTATACATTGCCTAGCTATACATGGTGCTTTGTGACATACTGTGTGACGTTGAGTGGTGAATCGTTTAAATGGCGTGTGAGTTTAATATTGTTTAATTATTGCTGCCATTTGTTTGGTTTGTATGCCCAGAACACTGTGTATGATGGAGAGTACCATGCCAGACATCCCAACATCGTCACATTCTGGGAGGCTTTTGAGGAACTGACAGACAAACAAAAGAAAGCTTTTCTCCGTAAGTATGGCACTAAATTGCTCTCGGTTGAGTAAAACTGGAGGAACCATACAATCTTTCATAATGCTGCTTCAGAGTTTTGTCTGCATATTTGAACTTCCTGTTCTACATAAAAATGTACACATTTTTGTCTGAACACATTTTAGTAATTAGCAGACACTTATCCAGAGTAACTTACAGGAGCAATTAGGGTTAAGTGCCTTGATCAAGGACACAACATACTTTTCACCTAGTCTGCTCAAGGATTTGAACCAGGGATGTTTTGGTTGCTGGCCCAATGCTCTTAATCACTAGGCTACCTGCCACACAATGACATTCACTATATTTCTTCCCTTTCTGTCTACCTTTCACTCTCTCTCCCTTCCTTCTCAGTGTTCCTGACGGGCTGTGATCGCGTTCCTATCCTGGGCATGGACAAGATCCAGATGACTGTGGCAGTCCTGCAAAACTCTACTGAACTACATTTCCCAGAATCCCTTACCTGCCACTTCCTACTGCTGCTGCCCATCTACCCCTCCAAGGAGATGCTGCTGGCCAGGCTCAAAGAGGCATGTGCCCACAACAGAGGCTTCTGGAAGGAGTAATGGACACTATATATAGGCTACTGCTGTGTTCATCATTTCATTCAATGTGTTTCTTACATGTCAATATATCTATTCAGTTTAGCATAGGATTTTGGTTATAGCCGCCTTCTAGGTTCAGATTTGCCGCTTTTTTTCAAACTTTTACATTTTGCCTTTGTCCTTGGCTTTTCTATTGAAAATGTGAAAATGGCAAATCTAGGATATGTAGGCCTACCCTATTATAGAAAAAACATTCCTTGAGTTAATGTCTTCTAATTCTGAGTGTGATATATAAAAATAACATTCTTATTCAGTAATATACATTCAGTAATATACATTCAAGAGCCTACTTATTTATGCATGTTTTCTTTATTGATGTAGTGTGGCGTTTGATGTAATTCTACATGTGAACATCCTTTTTTTCTGGACACGTCTGCATCATCTTTTGACATATGTCTGTATCTTGTGTTTTATTGACGGAATAATTCTTTATGTATCTAATAAATGGAGATGATTCGTTTACCTCAAAGTGTTTTTTTTTTTTATCAATGGGAACTACTGTCAGCACTTCGATGCAGAGCAGTGGTGTGGTTTCTCCAACAACGTGCATAACCTTCCCAGCTAGCGCATAACGTTCTGAGAACCATATGTTTCTTAGAGCTTGGTGAGAGCGTGGTTGCCCTATGGTATTTTGCATACAACCTTCCCATAACGTTTCCTACAGGTTTCCTCAGGGTTCTATTTAAATTAATGTTCTCAAATGGTTCAGAGAATGTTAAGAAACAACATTCTTCCATGGGAATTTCAGGACTTCAGCATAACGCTTCTTACAGGTTTTATCATGGTTTTAATTAAAGTCATGTTCTCAGAACATTCAGAGAAAGTAAAAAAACAAACATGTTCTTCTGTGGGATTTTCAGTACTTCAGCATAACGTTTTCAACAGTTTTCCTCATATTCTATTCAGTCATGTTCTCGGAGGTTTAGAGAACATTAAGAAACAATGTTTTTCTGTGGGGAATTCCAGTACTTTACATAACGTTTTCTGCAGGTTTCTTCATGGTTCTATTTAAAGTAATGTTCTCAGAACATTAAGAAAACTTTCCATAAACACAACAAGAACACATAGTAACATTCAAAGAACGTTGGAAGAATGTTATTTAAAAACATATACATTCCATTCCCAGCATCAACACAGTTCTCTATCCTCTATATTGTTAAGTGTGTTCGGGTGTGTCGGATGCACCCACTAATTGGCCACACCTGATCTTAACGAGTGCTTGTTTCCTTTGAAATGGGGTCTGTTTGAATAGACTAAAATGAACAGCTTTCTATGAGTTAAAAAAACATGGCATGCTTGCTCTATCCTAGTGGTGCAGTGGACTAATTCCATGGCTGGAGAGCAGAAGATCATAGGTTTGAATCTCACTGACACCATGCCACATAAAATAATTTATGGGTTTGCATGATTAATGCTTAAGTAAATGAATTGTGCTTGGAGTTCAAAACAGTTAACCTAAACTAGCAGTGTCATTAAAAGTCTTATTGAAACAGTCTCAGGACATTATTTAATTACCCTATAATATCTGTTCTCAAAACGGTAATAAAACAACCCAGGAACATTTTCAGGGAACCATAGAAGAACCTCCCTGCAACCTAAAAATGAAACTTAAGTTCCCAGAACAGGCAACATTTTCACTTCCATTCTCAGAAAGTTTAAAAAACATTCCGTTTTCACTGTCAGGAAACATATGGCTTTGGCCCCAGGACCAATGGGAAACAAAAAAAAGTACTTTCGAACAACTTCCAAGGAACCAAATGTGCTAGCTGGGTTGTTTGTTTGATTAAAATACTTTACCTCTAACCTGTCCCACTGCATATGTGCCAACCTGATATTTTTGTTTACTCAGGCCATGCCCACTGTGGCATACGTTTCTGTTTGGAGGAAAATGCCAAATTAGGTTTCGTTTTCGTTTGTTGCTGTATTTCTTTTCAGATATGTCATATGGTGGCGTTCATCACTTTCAGAACGCAGAATGAACGTCCTGTGTTCGTTTAAGATTAGCTGATTATGGATACGTTTAGAAGGCGATAATAATAACACATTTACAATGTTTTCGTGGGGAGAGAACACCCGTGATGGCTTCGGTTTGGAAAAGGCGAACACAGACGGTTGCGTAAATTTCAAACACATGAAACCTCCAATTACGCATCTTTCTGCAGGTCATAAAGTGGTCGCGTTCATCAGAAATAATGGGAAACAAGTGTCCGTCGCTCGGATGCAAGAGGACAAAGATGGGAGAAGGATCACAGGAAAACTGAGTAAGCACCTTTCTATATGTTTTTCCACACCACCAGAGCCCACTTCTTCACAGAACTGCTTAAACAAAATGTTTAAAGCGGGCAATCAGCAGGTGAAACAATAACAAAGCGTCCTCCCCACCCGTTTCTGTAACAAGCTGAGGCATGGGGCTTGAGAAATGTAACCACTCTCAAATTCATAGATAGCGCTATTGAAGGATTAACCATCCATGGTATCAAAATTATAGTTTAACAATGTTTTGAGACTATACAGTGTTTGTTTACATGTACATTGTTTACAAACATTGGAGTAAAACAAGCTTATATTTTGAGTTCTGATGGTGTATGACTGTTGAACTAAGCTCATGAGGCATTTCTAAGTTATATTCTTCAAGAATCAATGAGTACATATTATAAAAAAATGGATGAAGTAGATAATACATGTAATATTTCATGTGTGTAGAGGATGTGGAGTGCAGGGAGAAGATTCTGGCTCTGAGTTGCAGCGATGCCCATATTATTTTACTGTCTGAAGAGGGCCGAGTTTTCTGCCTCACCCAATCATCCAATGTTCCCAGGTGGGTGCTTGGCAGACATGACACATCTTTAGACTTAGGCCTACTCACATTTTAGTGGCTTCTGTCAATTGTAGTAATTGACCATATTGTAATGATTACTTTTGGTTGTCTGTGTTTTCTCAGACCAGTGGGTAACTTGAATCAGGTAATTCAGGTTGCATGTGGAGAACAGCATTCCATTGCACTAACCCAAGGTAAACAAACACATTCTAAATCACTCAGTTTGAGAAGGGATATGATAGGAGGCTGTCTGTGCTCTTTGAATGTCCTTTATACCAAATAGTCTCTGTTCCAGGTACATAGATATCAACATGAGAATACTGGAAGAGATGGAGACCCGCACGTTGTCCATTTTTTTTAAATAAAAAATAAACTGAGGCTTTAATGCTAAAATAGAGATGTTTTATTGGGACATCATCATGCCCAAAGGATCATAGTGCAGAAATAAAAGGTGAAAAAAAACAAATGAGTTTGAGAAGTTTCACAATAGAATTTGAAGTAAACGACATGTATCACATACTAAGAGAAACTCTAACAATGCAGCACAAAGTGTCCTGTGAGATTTCCTATGTACAAATATTATTTTACCTTCCATTATTTAGATGGTAAAGTGTTCACGTGGGGCCAGAACTCCAGCGGTCAGCTGGGTTTGGGGAAGGGAGAGCCCAGCACCTTGTCTCCCCAGCCTGTCAAGTCTCTGTCAGGGATCCCCCTGGCTCAGATCACCGCTGGGGGAGACCACAGTTTCGCCCTGTCCCTCTCTGGAGCCGTGTTCGGCTGGGGCAAGAACAGTGCCGGGCAGCTGGGACTGGGGGACACAATAGGTACCGTATACACAAATATTAGCACGTTACTGTGTTTGGCTATCATTAATAGTTGGTATCTTTTAAAGAAAACTAGTACATTTGATATGTTTGAAGCAGACAGTATGAGTAGATCAAATAGTATATATAGATTTCTTTTTATAGATTTTTCTTTTTACAGTTGTCAAAACAGAAAAAGACAAGCAAAGAAAAAAATCTGTCAAATCTATTTTCTACAGACAGACCTGCTCCAGCTCCTGTTGATTGCCTGAATCTAAAGAAGACCATTACTGTTTCCTGTGGAGTGGAGCATACTGCCGTTCTGACAAAGGTTCTGACGTTTTCTACACAACAATATTTCCAACTGATACTATGTTTTTACTCCCAGTACCATTAAGATCTAAAGAATGTTTGGACCAATGATGTCTTGCTGGTTGCCATCACATACAGTAGAAACATTCATATCAACAACAGGAGCCAAACACATCATCATGATAACTGTGTGAATGGGTTTTGTTCTAGGGAGGTTTAGTGTTCACGTTTGGTTCGGGTCGATATGGACAGCTTGGACACAACTCTCTCAGAAATGAACTACGACCTCGACTGGTGGCCGAACTCTGGGGGGCAAAGGTGACCCAGATAGCGTGTGGAAGGTATGTAGTTACTAGATTGATATAAGTCGTGTGAATCTTCACAATCATATATAGTCAGACAAAGATCAATCTTGAAGTGACACTGGGTGTATTCTGGGATATATCCATTCTTAGGGATCACAGTTGATTTGTGATTTTTTTCCTTTACCTACAATCATGTTTGTCAAATTAGAAACCATACATTGGCGTTTGTGGGCTCCTTCAAAAAGATCTACTCATTTGGGCGTGGAGAGCAAGGGCAGCTGGGAAATGGAGTCAAGATGGATCAGTCTGTGCCTCTGCCAGTACAGCTACCACAGGGTAGTTAAGTCATTTATTTTCCTCTGCATAACGTGACCCATTTCAAACTCAATACAGTACTGAGGCAGAAATGTTGGTCTCTCTAAAATTATAAAATAACAGGTTCATAACATCATAACTGTTTTGGTTAACTTTCAGACTGCATTGATGACCATCAAATTGAACAAACCTTTGCTGGAGGAAACCATTCTTTTGCCTTGTGCAGCTCCGCTAAGGTATTGCGTTTACAGTTAGTTTGTTCTGTTTGTCCTTAGTACTTAACATTGTTTTAATACAGTGCATCACATTGTTATTACAGGAATCAGGAAACGGGTTGAATGACTCCCATCTCGGAAAAGTGACTCAAACATTAGACAATGACATAATTAACAGATGGATCTCGGAATGTGACTCAAAATCATGGAAGAAGAAGATACAGAAGTTAGTATGATACAAATAAACCTCGTCCCCATGCGCAGTACAAATACGCAACTCATGATGGTTGATAATTGGACAAGGCAACACAAACATACATGAGTCAGTGACACTAAACAACTACTGAGGAGATGAAGGTCTATAAGAACTATAAGATTCTTCACTTTTATTTTCAGGGAAATCACAAAAACGTTCTCTTCTGCGTCATGTTTAAATGGGAGCTTCCTGGACAAAAGGTAAGAACCCACTGCCTATCCATGAATGTTTTATCACATTATTGAATACCTTTTATTGTTTTATTGTTGCATATGTAATTGTATTTCTTGGTCTTATTACTCTAGTCATGATAAACACTACCAAACCTCACTGAAGCACTCTGGCGTGGACTTGTCATCTGCCCGACTGGCTTTTAAAAAGCTTGCAGAAAAGGCCAAAGTCCTGGCTAAGGTATCATTTCCTATATTATATTTATGATCAAATACTTATTTTCAATACTTGTTTGTTGTCCTTGATATTCAATTTGACCAGTCATTGATACTGTAAGCCACGATAAGTCATTTAGTTGTGACCCATAAGCACTCCTTTCATGGTTCAAGGTTGAAGATGTCGTCCAGCGCATACTCCTTCCCTCCCTGAGTAAGGATCCCATTGGGGTGGAGGGTCTGAGGGTGTACCTCATCATCCCTGAGCTCCTGAGGGTTCTCCTAAAACAACAACGTGGCATAGATGTTACTGAGGCCTTCGCTGCTGCCATCCTCAGACTGAACCCAGACAAGTTCCAGGTCCTTGGTAAAGTCACCATCCAACAATATACTTTTTCTTTCTTTCTTTCTTTTTTCTTGTCTTGACTTCTCTTCTCTTCTTCTTTTTTTTAGATATAGCAGGTTCTGTGTGCTGTGGTATTAACTAAACTCTTGTCTAATTCCAACAGTGAGCCTATGGTCGACACTTCCAAACAAGTTCTTCAGAACTGTGGTGAAAACATTCCATTCTGTGTCACCAGAGTATTTCTGTATGTTGGAAAAGAAGGGCTATGCTGTTAATAAACAATTTGAAGGGACTGTAAAGGTTATGGAGAGGCTATATGAGGTAAATATCCATTGCCATAATTGGGTGCTTTCAGAAAGTATTCATACCTCTTGACTTATTCCACATTTTGTTTTTACAGCCTGAATTCAAAATGGATTAAATAGATTTTTTCCCTATACACACACAATACCCCAAAATGACCGTGAAAACATGTTTTCAGAAATATTTGCACATTTATTGAAAATGAAATACAGAAATATCTCTTACATAAGTATTCATAATACTTTGTAGAAGCACCTTTGGCAGCAATTACAGCTGTGAGTATTTCTGGGTAAGTCTCTAAGAGATTTCCACACTTGGATTGTGCAAAATGTGCCCCTTTATTATTTTCTAAATTCTTCAAGCTCTGTCAAATTTATTGTTCAGGTCTTGCCATGAATTTTAAAGTAGATTTAAGTCAAAACTGTAACTTGGCCACTCAGGAACATGTCTTCTTAATAAGCAATTCCAGTGTAGATTTGGCCTTGTTTTAGGTTATTGTCCTGCTAAAAGGTGAATTTATCTCCCAGTATCTGGTGGAAAGCAGACTGAATCAGGTTTTCCTCTAGAATTTTACCTGTGCTTAGCTCCATTCCGTTTTTTTTTTATCCTGAAAAACTCCCCAGTCCTTAACAATTATAAGCATACCCCATAACATAATGCAGCCAACACTATGCTTGAAAATATTGAGTGTGGTACTCAGTAATGTGATGCATTGGATTTGTCCCAAATATAAGACTTTGTATTCAGGACAAAAAGTTAAATGCTTTGCCACATTTTTTTGGCAGTATTACTTTAGTGCCTTGTTGCAAACAGGATGCGTGTTTTGGAATATTTTATTCTGTACAGGCTTCCTTCTTTTCACTCTGTCAGTTAGGTTAGTATTGTGGAGTAACTACAATGTTGTTTATCCATCCTCAGTTTTCTCCTAACATTGGCCTCATGGTGAAATCGCTGAGCGGTTTCCTTCCTCTCCGGCTACTGAGTTAGGATAGATGCCTGTATCTTCATAGTGACGAGGTGTATTGATACACCATCCAATGTGTAATTAATAACTTCACCATGCTCAAAGAGATTCATTGTCTTTTTTAAAAATTCCCCTTCTTTGCGAGGCATTGGAAAACCTCCCTGGTCTTTGTGCTTGAATCTGTTTGAAATGTACTGCTCGACTGAGGGACCTTACAGACAATTGTATGTGTGGGGTACAGAGATGAGGTAGTCATTGAAAAATCATGTTGATTATTATTACAAACACAGTGAGTTCATGCAACTTATGTGACTGGTTCAGCAAATGTTTACTCCTGAACTTATTTAAGCTTGTCATAACAAAGGGGTTGAATACTTATTGACTCAAGACATTTCAGCTTTACATATTTTATTAATTTGTAAAAGATTCCTTAAACATAATTCTACTTTTTGACATTATGGGGTATTGTGTGTAGGCCAGTGACAAATCTAAATTGTATCCATTTGAAATTCAGGCTGTAATGCAACAAAATGGGAAAATGTAAGGGCTGTGAATACTTTCTGAAGGCACTGTATAGTGCATTCAGACCCTTTTACTTGTTCCACATTTTGTTATGTTACAGCCTTATTTTAAAATGGATTAAATATTTTTTCTCAATCTACACACAATACCCCGTAATGACAAAGCAAAAACAGGTTTTTAGAAATGTTTTGAAAATGTATACAAATAAAAAAGATACCTAATTTACATAAGTATTCAGACCCTTTGCTATGAGACTTGAAATTGAGCTCAAGTGCATCCTGTTTCCATTGATCATCCTTGAGATGTTTCTACAACTTGATTAGAGTCCACCTGTGGTGAATTCAATTGATTGGACATGATTTGGAAAGGCACACACCTGTCTATATAAGGTTCCACAGTTGACGGTGCATGTCAGAGCAAAAACCAAGCCATGACGTCGATGGAATTGTCCGTAGAGCGCCGAGACAGGATTGTGTCGAGGCACAGATCTGGGGAAGGCTACCCAAAAAAGTCTGCCACATTGAAGGTCCCCAAGAACACAGTGACCTCCATCATTCTTAAATGGAAGAAGTTTGGAACCACCAAGACTCTTCCCAGCGCTGGCCCCCTGGTCAAACTGAGCAATCGGTGAAGAAGGGCCTTGGTCAGGGTGACCAAGAACCTGATGGTCACTCTGACAGGGCTCCAGAGTTCCTCTGTGGAGATGGGAGAACCTTCCAGAAGGACAACTGCATCTCTGCAGCACTCTACCAATCAGGCTTTTATGGTGGAGTGGCCAGATGGAAGCCACTCCTCAGTAAAAGGCACATGACAGCCCACTTGGAGTTAGCCAAAAGGCACCTACTGTAAAGGACCCTGACCATGAGAAAAAACTCTGGTCTGATGAAACCAAGATTGAACTCTTTGGCCTGAATGCCAAGTATCACATCTGGAGGAAACCTGGCACCATCTCTACGGTGAAGCATGGTGGTGGCAGCATCATGCTGTGGGGATGACTTTTCAGTGGCAGGGACTGGGAGACTAGTCAGGATCGAGGGAAAGATGTACGGAGCGAAGTACAGAGAGATCCTTGATGAAAAGTGCTCTGTAGTAGGTTAGGACCTCAGACTGGGGCGACGGTTCACCTTCCAACAGGACAACGACCCTAAGCGCATGGCCAAGACAACGCAGGAGTGGCTTTGGGACAAGTCTCTGAATGTCCTTGAGTGGCTCAGCCAGAGCCCGGACTTTAACTCGACTGAACATCTCTGGAGAGACCTGAAAATAGTGGTGCAGCAATGCTCCCCATCCAACCTGACAGAGCTTGAAAGTATCTGCAGAGAACAAATAGGAGAAACTGCCCAAACACGTGTGCCAAGCTTGTAGCGTCATACCAAAGAAGAATCAAGGCTGTAATCGCTGCCGAAGGTCTGAATACTTATGTAAATGCGATATTTCAGATTTTTTTAAATATTTAATACATTTGCAAAATATCTAAACCTTGTTTTGCTTTGTCATTATGGGGTATTGTGTGTAGATTGATGAGGAATAAGGTTGTAACGTAACAATGTGGAAAAAGTCAAGGGGTCTGAATACTTTCCAAATGCACTGTATTGCATGAAAAACAGCAATGTATGCTCCAGTAACCTCTGTTTTGTGCAGGTCAATTGCAACAGACACATCAAAATTTCGGCAAGCAATTTCCACGTCAACCGAGCCAATCGTATGCTTGAGAATGTGAGTAGCCTATCTCATAAAATGACTACAGGTTGGTATCAAAATGGGTAATTATGGGCATGATGTCACTGAAATCTACAAAGAGTGGAAAATGATTTAGTAATTTCTAATCCTCTTTAGATGCTCAACACATTTGCATATAATGACTACAGAAAACTTTCTGAGGTAAGCAATGAAAGTCAACACCAAGCAATTCAAAATAGATTCTTTCACAATGTATTTGTGTGTGTGTGTGTGTGTGTGTGTGTGTGCGCGCGCACACTACTGTTCAAAAGTTTCGGGACACTTAGAAATGTCCTTGTTTTTGAAAGAAAAGCTAATTTGATGTCCATGTAGACAATGTTGTAAATGACTATTGTAGCTGGAAACAGCAGATTTTTTTTTTTTTTATGGGATATCTACATAGGCGTACTGAGGCCCATTATCAGCAACCATCACTCCTGTGTTCCAATGGCTAAACCAAGTTTATCATTTTAAAAGGCTAATTGATCATTAGAAAACCCCTTTGCAATTGTTAGCACAGCTGAAACGTGTTGTGCTGATTTTAAAGAAGCAATACAAGTGGCATTCTTTAGACTAGTTGAGTATCTGGAGCATCAGCATTTGTGGGTTTGGGCGAAACCTGGAGGGGGGTGGAGATAAGCACAGGTGAAACAGATCAAGGCGTGACACACCTGTTGTATTCGGCGCATGTGACGAATACGATTTGATTAACTGATTTCTTTCTTATACCAGGACTTCTTTTATTCATTTCACCGGCAGTCCTGCGTCTTCAACATAGAGGCTAAATATCTAGTTTATCAATTGGAATGGAAGTACAGAGTAAGTTGTTTTACAAAATGTGGTGTTTATTAAAGTACCACGTTAATTTACTACACTGCTATCAGATGTGAAAAATGAAGGCTGAATGTTGCCATATCTCAAATGTGTTCCTTTTTTTTAGGTTGTCCTCTGTGGACCTTTAGACTTTTGTATCCCTACAATACATGTGAACAGAGAGAAAGCACTGGAAGATGCTTTCCAGCACCTTCGACAAAGTGGGCACAACTTCACAATGCCTTTGAAGGTTGTTGTTAGCTAGGTTTTATAGTTTGTTTGAAATGTTTAGTTTTACTTTGTAGCTATAAAGGAGAACTGAACTTTGAAAAGGGTAGTGATTGAAACAAGTAGTACATACACAAGGACTTTGTACTTACTTTGCCTAATACAGAGGTAGATGTTAAAGTATTTTCACTTTCGAGTCCTTATTCAGGAGTAAATAGTGTATTTTTTTGGTCTCCAGGTGGAGTTTGAAGCAGAGAATGGTGTTGATCAAGGTGGTGTTTCACTGGAATTCTTCAGGCTCCTGGGGAGGGAACTTCTCACAATGGAACCAAAGACACTGGAGGTTTACGAGTCTGGACTTGCATGGTTCACAACAGATGTATGTTCCATATTCAGTTCCATAGTGTTCCCAGATTCAACTCAATCTTTCCTCCACAATTTTGTTTTATTTATTAACTTAGAAATATAAATTAGAAATGTATCTGTTATACTGTTAAATATTGAAAGTATTGACTATTTTTTTTTTTTTTATTATTTTTTATTTATATATTTTTTTTATATCCATAGGATGGCGGTATCAATGACGAATTCTACTTACTTGGGCTGCTCTGTGGGAAGGCCCTGATAAATAAGTGTGTTCTGAACCTCTGCTTCCCTCTGGCTCTCTTCAAGAAGCTTCTGGGTTTGACTACAACATTGGATGACCTTAAAGAGTTGTCTCCATCTGAAGCAAGGTAAAATTATTCTAAGGAAAAACAAACGGGTGACTGCCAAAATAAAGGAAACACCAACATAACGTGTCTTAAAGTTCCAATGCAACTGTTTTTTTTTTTTAATCATCACACTATCAAATAATTTCTGGATAACAAAGAACCTTACTGTAATTGTTGGTCAAAAAGAAAGAAATTGCTTCATAGCAAAGAGCAATTTCTCAAGCAAGAATTTTGCTTGAGAATTTGGAAAACTGAAAATTTGCTGTTATTGGCTCTCTTTCTTATTGGACTATTAACTAATTTACCTCCAAGGTGACGTCTGATCATCCGAGGGAGTTTTGGAAGGCCAAATTTCAGGCAGCCTTTTCAAATAGCTCTTACACTAAATAATATGATGATGTTCACAATTTCACAGTATTATTCACACTTTATAGTGTGGAAATATATTTAACACAGGAAAATCATGTTTTTGACTGCACTGGGCCTTTTAATAGGGCTCTGAGCCACCAGATACAGCCTTGGCATACATTCTAGAAATTTGGAACTCTATTGGAGGGATGTGACACCATTCTTCCGCGAGAAATTCCATAATTTGGTGTTTTGTTGATTGTGGGGGAAACCGCTCTCTGTTACCACCCTAGAATCTTCCATAAGTGTTCAATTGGGTTGATCTGGTGACTGATGGACGCACTGTTAATTACTTAACTCAGGAACCACATGTGTGAAAGCACCTGCTTTCAATATACTTTGTATCCCTCATTTACTCAAGTGATTCCATTATTTTGGCAGTTACCTGTATATGTTCATGTCTTCAACTGCTGGCTGTTGATTTAAAGACTCCCTACTACTGTATCTCAGCATTTCAGGAGGATGTTTCAATACTCCAGCAAAGTTAAAGTTTCATCTCCTTCAAGTTGGTGGCAGCTCAGTTGCTACTAGTTTGGGTGTTACAAAGCACTTTATTTTGACAGTTGTTTTATAGATATACTACACCATCTCCTCATATCACATTTATACTGTTTTATTTGTTTAAAATTAGCTGCTTGCAGTATGTGTTGGATGAAGATGAGGTTGAAGCGCTGGATTTGGTTTTCATGGTAAGAGAGAATTGATACCTTTTAGTTGTTTTTGGTAGCCTACACAGGTAACCCCGGCTGACGCAGTAATCTTTGTCTTTCAAAGGATAAAGGGCAAGAACTGATACCAAATGGAGAGGAGCTCCCAGTTACCATGGTCAACAGGTATATTTGATGATAGTAATCTTATCAATGTATAAATCTTATGAATCTCTTGAATTAACGAAAGGATTCCACAGGATGTGTTTTATACTCATAAACAAACATTGTTCTGCCATATATCATTCACAGGAAGAAATATGTTGACTTGTACGTTGACATGAAGCTCAACAAGTTGGTGCAGAGCCAGTTTGCAGACTTTGAGAAAGGCTTCCACAAAGGCTGCCCTATACAGGCATGGAGGATGTTTCTACCTGAGGAGCTGATGACACTTCTACAAGGAGATGACAACTACGAGTGGGACAAGATGAGAGAGGTAGAATTCTACCTGTTTAGATAAGTCATTAAAGTACATAAACAATAATAATATGAAAGTTCATACATGTATGGTAGCCTATAAGCAGCTCTACGCTCCCAGTGGTTAAATCTGGTCCCATACTGTTTGGGTTATAGTCTATGGCTATAATACAGTGGCATGGTCTACTGTACATGTGGTTGTTTCATTATGTTTTTCTGTGCGCTAACAGAATGCCAAGTATCAAGGATATAGGCCCACCGATGACATCATCCAGAACTTCTGGATAGTTTTCATGGAGTTCTCTGAGGAGCAAAAGAAGAAGTTCTTAAGTGAGTTAACAGTCATGATTTAACTAACTTAAAATAAATCATTGTAACATAATTGTATCGCTCCAGAAATGCTTGGTCGGTGGATAATTATTATCCTCTAATTTCTAGCTTTTCTGACTGGAACGGACAGACTGCCCAGAGGACTTAGTCTCTCTAAACTGCAGATGCAAATCACGTCTATGGGCAGTACTGATGCTGATGAATATTATCCGAAAGCACAAACCTGCTCTGTGACGTTATGCCTCCCTAACTACAGCAGTATCGACATTCTGCGGGAGAAACTTCTCCATGCGATCACCCACTGTGACGTGTTTGGAGATTTGTGAAATGGTTACTGGGAAGCATGTTGTATTTTTTATCCTTGCCAGTCAACAATATTATTATTATTATTATTATTATTATATTAATGTTAAGTCAATGAAACCCATTCAGAGCTAACAACTGACAATCTTCATATTAAGTAGTCTTAAATATAGTTTTTCTATTTAAATGACTTTATTGCGCAATGTGGACCAATATAATTATGTATTTCTTGACATGTACTACTCGTGTTTCCTTCATGCACTAGGATAACTGGATACGTTATTTGAATATCTGAACGACGTGCTGTCTTTGGAAATAAAATGGTTTATAACTGCGAATGAGTGCAATAGTAAAAAGAGCCACTGTTAATAAAGAGTTGTGGAAGTTTTCGTAAAATACTGTTTTTAGGTAATTATGCAAATACTAACATTTGTGCAAATAATTTAGAATGCCCATTGCAATTAAAACGTTGTATATGCCTCTATAGTTGGTTTATTCTATTTTACATATTATATTCTGTACATCGCATGATTCGGATAGATTTTGCTGACACCAATCATGCTCGTCACTAGATTCTATACCCACAGTCATAAACCCCGCCCGTTTCTGAAATGTCTCTTCATAAAATGTGATTTAAAACCTTACCCTAACCACACTGTTAAACGTATGCCAAACGGAGTCTTAAATGAAGACAAATGTTTTATTTTCCCATATTTTATGTCTGTGGAATCTGTGGGTATAGACGTGTAAACCCAAAGTCACGTGTTGAGTGACGAAGAGCGTCAACCAGCATCACAACTTCCTTGTTATTGTCGAAACGACCAGCTAGTGGAATTCAGGAATGCATCTATACAGGTAAAACGCATGCTATGTTTTTGCTTTAAATCACGTAGCTACGTTTTGTGCAATTGTTTACATGTCTATATGTGAACGTTGAAGAGTCTGAAATGCAGATAGATTCACTAGATTGGCTAAATATGTCACGCTTGCTAGTATTCTGAGAAATGGACGCATTTGTAAATCTCGTTAAGCCCTACCCGTTAGCTGTCGTTTTTATCCGTATAGCTAGTTACCGACCGCTAGCGGAGACGATGAAGTGACACGATTGACTAGCTACTGTAACTATTTTACATAGTTAGAGGCTATAGCTAACTATATAACTATATACAGTAGCTATACAGCCATATGGTGGTCCCGTCCAGACGATATTGGATGTAAGCATAGAGCAATAGTTGGAATCTTACGTCAGCCAAAGTATACCCATCTGCTAGCGCAAGCTCGGGAATCCTCCCTTGCACATTCATTCATTGTCAATGTAACACCCTTTCTGCCGTAACCATCAAACTATCATCATCCATAAGGCCTCTATCTAGCTATAAGCCACATGCGTAACTATGACACATGCAGAATTAATGTGTCTTGTCTGAGCATGACAGATTGTATTTGCATTTGTAAACTGAAAGTGCCACTTGACTTCCAAGGAAAGGATGGGCCCATGTCTCCATGTTTACTTCCAAGAGGGCACGGAACCTTTAGAGTAGTCTCTCTCTCTCCTCTCTCTGCCTTCACCTTGGCTAACTCTGTCCAAAGCATGCACGTTGGGAGTGGATTGCGTTAAGGCAGGACAGTTGGTGCTGCTTAAACAGGGATTACAGAGGCACTGGGCTTATTTAAACAAGCTGGTGGTGCTTCCACCTTATATTTTCAGCGCTCATGTCACACACACACGCACACCCAGCGCCAGGCTCCACCCCAGGCAGTGTTTACCCAGCCTCGCTTCATTTTTAAAACATGATCCAACATATCAGATGATGAGTGCACTGTAAGGGCCAATGATGTGATCTGACTACCATCTGTCACCCTTCTCCTCCTCCTCCCCTGTTTCTCCCTTCCAGGCTTGTGATTTACACCAAGGGGAGAAGGCAGGGCCGCCTTCTAGCCTGAAGCTCTCCTCCTTCTTCCCCTCCTTCCCACTGTCTTTCACTCTCTACTTCCCTCCATCGCTCTCTCTCTCCTTCCCTCCTTCCCACTCTAAGCCATGATGCTGTGCTGGGGCAGTACTGTGGAGGGCCAGCTGGGTATCGGCGGAGCGAGGGACCCCGTGTGCGAACCCCGGAGCTGCCAGGCGTTCAATGGGCGCGGCCTGAAGGAGGTGGCGTGCGGCGGGCGCCATTCGCTATTCCTGTTGCGTGATGGGAGAGTGTACACGTGCGGCTCCAACCGCTGTGGGCAGCTGGGCCACGACAAGCCGGGGGACTCGCCAGGTAAGCTGCCAGTACCAGCCAATTAGCAATCTGCAGATGTTAGCTATCAGGCTAACACTGTTTGATGTTTATTTGTGGTACAACCTGTGTTTGTTGATATTGTGGGTGGATTAAAAAAAATCTGCTATACTGAATTCCCAATCTAGTGGGATATTACGTCTTATTGTACTTGGCTGCAACTCTAACGTGTAAGCGCAGGGAAATCTGCCAATGAGCAGATTGGCAGATTTGTTCTCTACTATAATGAAACGTTATACCTGTGTCACAACGTTTGTTTAGACCCCCCCCCCCCCCCCCTCTTAATACTACAGTAGCATTTAATCTCTCTTGCAATGCAGACTATATGAATTCATGTTGGATTAGGTTCTATTTACTAAACAGAGGGATAATGCCTGGGAGGAAGGAGGTATGACAATCTTAAAGCTCATGTCATTTATGACATTTAGGAAGCGTCCCAAATGGCACCTTATTTCCTATAAAGTGCACTACTTCTACAGTGTAAAAGTAGTGCACTATAAACGAAATAGGGAGCCATTTGGGATGAATCCTCACTGGTAGCTCACTGGCTCCTAGGCTAAGCCAGGAGAGTTGATAGGTTGGAGGAGCACTATTTCCAGGACTCAGGAGTGTGTTGTCACTCATATGGCTTTTTAATGAGATCTCAGGCACCAATGATCTGCTGTGTGTGTGTGTGTGTGTGTGTGTGTGTGTGTGTGTGTTTGGTGTAAGGGTCATATTTATGTTTAGCCATACAACCATACGCTTGACGACTGCTTCTGGAAACTACCATGAAACGTTGATTATTGTTGGAAGCACTCCCTTTGCCACCAGTCATTCTCAGAGCACTATTTCATTTAATAGGCCTATTTATTGACCAGTTGGGCCGATAACACCAGCCTTACCATACGCAAAGGCAAGGATACCGTTCTTTCTCTGTACTGAAAGGGATCAGTCTTAACTTGACTGGTGCCATTTTATACTTTTTTCGGAATTATATTAACAGTGGACTGACTAATGGACAAAATACTGAAATATTGTTTTTGAGTGAATTAGCCCTTTAAAGCGTCAACCCTTAGTTGAAACAATAAAAAGCAGTCTCCTCTATTTTGGTAAAAAGCTGAGGAATGGGCCTGGAGATATTTAAACCCTCTCAAAATCACAGGCAGAGCAATGTATGAAAGGACTGACCATCCAACATATTCAATTTATAGTTTTAAGCATGTTTAGAGGCTATATAGTGTTTGTTTACATTTACAATCTTTGCAAACATTGGAATAGAACAAGCTAATATTTTGGGTTCTGATGGGGTTTGACAGTTGCACAAAGCTCATGACTTATTTATAAGTTATATTTTTCAAGAATCAGTGGGTAGGTCTATATATAATTTACATGTCCAAAAATGGATGCAGCAACTGAAGATTGAAACCTTAAAAACAGGCAATGTTAAACTGGGCCAATTTGTTATTTTGTAAATAATCCATTATCAAAACAAGAAAAAAAAAATGTAATCCTTATTTTACCAGGTAAATTGACTGAAAACATATTCTCATTTACAGCAACGACTTGGGGAATAGTTACAGGGGGATGAATGAGCCAATTGGAAGCAGGGGATGATTAGGTGACCGTGAAGGTATGAAGGCCAGATTGGGAATTTAGCCAGGACACCGGGGTTAACACCCCTACTCTTACGATAAGTGCCATGGGATCTTTAGTGACCACAGAGAGTCAGGAAACACGTTTAACATTCCACCCGAAAGACCACACCCAATGTCCCCAGTCACTGCCCTGGGGCATTGGGATATTTTTGTGGGGGACCAGAGGAATGAGTGCCTCTTACTGGCCCTCCAACACCCCTTCCAGCAGCATCTGGTCTCCCATCCAGGACCAACCCTGCTTAGCTTCAGAGGCAAGCCAGCAGTGAGATGCAGGGTGGTATGCTGCTGGCATATAAGACTTTGAGACTAAATGCCCTATAATAGTATATTTCTGCCGCACAGGTAGTTTGTATGACGCTGCGGTACAATACTGTATGCTGTGAAATATGTTTCTCCTTTCATCTTATGACTGGTTTCTACTGTGCTGTGCGTGCCCGCATTCCTATGAAGCTGCTACTCACTGCTATATCGCATGCAAACCACCACCACCCAACCACTCTCTAGGCTACACGGTCGGCCACACAGATCTGTGTACAGGAACTGAGGCACGGCAGGAGGAGACTTGTTGGGATGCATTATTTAGTCATCACACATGTGTTCTTGACTTCCAATTCTCAGATGATATTTAACTGTAATTATAGGTGCTAAAGTGCTGAGGTAAAATGTATAATGTTAAGGTATATCATTTTTAAGACACAAATGAAATAATTGAATTTGAAAGCAAAGCAGTCTGATGAAACGTATAGGCCTAATGCTGAAACATATTGTTTTTTTTAAATAATAAAGAAGTATTTTTCTCCAAGAGTGATTGAAAATATCAGATAAGAAATGACCGACAGTAACCCATGTTTATTTTGCTCTCAGTTCTTCCTAACATGCCTCCATGATAAGTGAAACTGAAATGTTGAGCTAGATAGTTAGAATGCACTGGGACATTCCAGAAGATGGTTGGTCAGATAGTGTATCCACACTAAATACTCGAAGTGGGTTTGGTCTCTATGGCTTCCAGACAAAGGCCTAGCATACCCTTCTAGAATACTCATACCAGCAGAACAGACAAGAGGATACATTGAGTAAAGACACTTCCTTTTCTCATCCACAGTATAGTCTAAGGTGCACCAGTCCTAAAACTGGTACAGGTGTAAGATCTTAATTGGACCAGTTTCTCATAGCAGGAAAATAATCCTGCAGCAACCGGAAATGTGAATTATTGTGTGGGTTATAATTAATGGACATTTTTGTAGTGGTTGATACGTTTTTAGTTAGGGCAAATAAAGTCAGACATTGTAAAGTGGAAATGATAAACTTTAGAAGCCTTTTTAAACCTTGAATAGACTACAAGTTTGTGTTTCCTGCAATGCAGGACGTTTCCTGAAACAACCGGGTGATCAAATTAAGATTGTGAATCATTCATTCTAGACACTAGTCTTTCTAGAGAGCCTGGCTAAAGTCTGTCATACCCTCCCCTCCCTCCCCACTCCTCCCTCCCCCTTCGTCCCTCCTCCTTACCCTCTAGAACTGGTGGTGGCCCTGGATACCCAGAAGATAGGGGTGGTATCGTGTGGCCAGGCCCACTCCATGGCGCTGAATGAACAGGGCCAGGTGTTTGCCTGGGGGGCCGGTGGAGGGGGCCAGCTGGGTCTGGGGACCGCAGAGGAGACCGTCCCAATCCCCAGGTGACCCAGCATGCTAGAACATACATTATTGAAGCTTTGCTGAGGAATAGCCTACTGGAAGAGGTACATGAAAACCAATGGAATTGTGAGAACTGCATGTGATGGCTAAATGCTAGGACCATAGACTTTTTAAAACCAGAGCTGCAACATAGCGATTCTTCCAGGAAGGCTTACGAAACAGACCAGGTTGGGTTTGAGAAGTCAATGAGAGAAGTGAGAAATTCTTGGTGGTTAATTTTCTCAAAATCTAAAGGCACAACTGAGATTCGAGCCAATGTCTTCAGTAGTTGAACATGTTATTTCTCCAACCTCGTGAAAGTGACAAACTGCCGTTTTAATTTTCGTCAAAAACAACTTTATGTAGAAGGAGTGCCTTTGATTTGACGGCCTGCACAGTTCGGCGCTAGATGACCGTTCGACCCGATGACGGGTTTCTGCGCATGGGCTTAGCTAGCCAACGTCGCCATGATGTCACCTACAGTGTGATCGGGGGTTATTATTGGAGAAGCAGTTTCTGCCCATCTTCATACTGTACTGTCTTTGCTGGGAGGGTTACAAAGGCTACAACACGTACAGTGTTCTAGATGTTGATTATACAGGGATTGTAAAGCTAACTGTACATTGCATGTAGTTGGTTAAAATCTGCCCAATACTGCAGAGTTGTTCAGGCATTGGCCTCACAACTCAATGCAGCTCCTGTATTTCTCAGGTTGATCAAGAAGCTGTGCGAGCATCGCATCTCTCAAATAATGTGTGGCAACAAGCACTGCATCGCACTCTCTAAAGGTGAGAATGAAGCCAACAGCAACACCTCACACACTACCACTGATACTGTAGCACTACACACCAAAGTTACTAGCTTAACAGCTAATGCTAGGCTAATGCTAGGTTAATGCCAGGCTAATGCTAGGCTAACCCCCTCTTTTCTCTCCCAGACGGTCAGCTGTTCACGTGGGGCCAGAACTCGAGCGGTCAGCTGGGTTTGGGGATGGGAGAGCCCAGCACCTTGTCTCCCCAGCCCCTCAAGTCTCTGTCAGGTATCCCCCTGGCTCAGATCACCGCTGGGGGAGACCACAGCTTCGCCCTGTCCCTCTCTGGAGCCGTGTTCGGCTGGGGCAAGAACAGTGCCGGACAGCTGGGGCTAAATGACAAACAGGGTAGGCTAACTAACTAATACGTCGATGAGACACACGTAGAGAGAAGTAATGCACCCCAATAGACTGAGGAAGCCTGTTGGACTACAGACCCATAGCTATATGGGTCCAAATGCCCAATCGTTTCTCCGATATGTGATTAAATGAATGATGGCTTGTAAGCAGTTCATAAGCAGACCTTCATATAAAGCAATATGATGTTCTGAAGGTAACACGGAATATGTGTGTGTGTGTGTGTGTGTGTTACTTCCTTTCTACAGACCGGTCTGTCCCTTGCCACATCAAGTTCCTCAGATCCCAAAAAGTGGTTTATATCAGCTGTGGAGACGAGCATACAGCTGCCCTCACCAAGGTGAGGAACACAACTGTCCTCCTGTGTATCTGTCATGTGTTTATAGTCACGTAATGAAGCTGTCATATAGTCTTCAGGTGATGGTGGGATTTGAGAAAGCACAGTACTGAAAAAGGACCTGCTGTCTCGTAAAACCTTTAATCCATGAAGGTGTTCATGCCTTTGCAGAATTCTCATGTTTGTTTTGGAGGGTGAGGAATATGCATGTGGAATTGTGTTGAGCTATGACAGACTGTCCTTCAGCATTCCTTCTCGCATACTTTTATTGTAATTGAAGCCTCGCTCTGTGTTTGATTGACAGGATGGGGGTTTGTTTACGTTTGGGGACGGCTCTCGTGGTCAACTGGGTCATGACTCCACCAACAGCGAACCTCTACCCAGACAGGTGCAGGAGCTGATGGGCAGCGAGGTTTCCCAGATTGCCTGTGGCAGGTACTGCACAACCTAGCCTGGTCAGCATAGCATAGCATAGCAAAGCATAACTTAGTAAAGCATAGCCTAGCATAGCATAGCAGTACAATCGAGTACAGGTTTACATCAGATAACTTATGGTATGACTACTTGCCTTCTCTGTCCTAGATTCCTCATACTCTCTCTCTATCTTCTCCGTCTCGGTTTCAGACACCACACCCTGGCGTTTGTGCCTTCCTCCGGTCTGGTGTATGCTTTCGGTTGTAACACCAATGGTCAGCTGGGCACCGGGACACGAGGTGACATCAAAAGCCCACTTCCTGTCAAAAGCAGCCTCACGGGAAGTCCTCGTCATATGTCAGGTAACTGGATGATTCACGACACCTGTGCCTCTCAAGTCAGTTATTGAGAAGCCAGCCATGAGATATGATCCTAAACTTTAGACGCTATGTCTATTGAACCCATGGAGACATCTTATAGCTATGTACAATTGTTCATTCTGAAAGTGACTATAATTGGTTTTTAAAGAGAACGCATACTAGGACGTTGAAAGGAACAGCACACGAGTGCAAGGACTCGTTCAGATACGTCTACAGCCTGTTCAGTGATTCATATAATGTACTGTATATAAAACTATGACTGGAGGGAGAAAGGTCACTAGGTCACTATAATACGCTTATTAACCATGCGTATTAAAAGTCTATGAATGGGATAAATTCAATGTTCAAAGAATGAAATAGTATCAAAATATCTCCATGTGGTAAAATGTTTGACATTATTTCAGCAACACGGATGTTTCTAGAGTGACCTGTGTTAGGTTGTGAGTGGTCTATGAAACAGGATTCTCAGTGTTTAACACACTGATTGATGGTCTTTGAGGAGGATTGCTTAGCTTGTATTGCTTTCCTGCCATCTAGTGGACTAAATCAACATGTAGGGAGCTTCTCGGTGTAGGGCAGCGTTTCCCAAACTGGGGAACCCAGGGGGTGCACATTTAGTTTTTTGCCCTAGCGCTACACAGCTGGTTCAAATAATCTATTTGATTATTTGAATCAGCTGTGTACTACAGCAAAAACCAAAACATGCACCTTTTTGGAGTTTGGAAAATGCTTGTGTAGGGTGAAGATGCCCCTAGACACTGATCTTAGGTTAGCATTTTTCCCCACTAATAGTTAAGATTAGAATATGGGGGAAGGGAAGCTGATCCTAGATCTGTCCCAAAGGGAAACTTCACTCAGGAGCTATTTTCTATAAGCATAAACTGTTCCCGTAAGTCACCACAATGCTGTTGAGCTAGCCAATTTAAACCAACAGTCAGTAACTCTTTCCTCTCCTTTCCTCTTTCTAGGGCCAGATCATTATGCTATTACAAAAATCAACTGTGGAGGGGACCATAACTTCCTATTGTACTCAGATGACAAGGTAAAGGCTTCACATAATCGTTTCTCAGCTTTTGGTCATTAACTGATGTAATAGTACAGGGACCGTATTCATAAAGCATCTCAGAATTGGAGTGATCTAGGATCAGTTTAGCCTTTTAGATCATAATGAATAAGATCACATGCACAGGGGGGCCCTGATCCTAGATCAGCTCTCTTACTCTGAGACGCTTTATGAGTACAGGCCCAGACATTGAATTGAAAGACATTAGATTTTCTCTTTCAGGGATGGGAAGAATATGCTTTAGACCAGGGTTCTCCACCCTGTTCCTGGGGAGCTACCCTCCTTTAGGTTGTTTATCCAACCCCAGTTGTAACTAACCTGGTTCAGCTTGTCAACCATTTCATTAATAGAATCAGGTGCGCTAGATTAGGGTTTTAGTAAAAACCTACAGGACGGTAGCTCTTCAGGAACAGGGTTAGAGAGCTCTGCTATAGACCTAGTAGTGAGGAAGGATGCTAATGTGTTTTCATTGAGTGAGTCAGTTGTAGTTTCCTGCCATTAGGTGGAGCTGTTGCTCCAGTTATTGACTAGCTTGAATGTCTGGACTGTCTCTGCTCTGGACAGAGATCTAAGACCAAGGCTGTGTCCCAATTATTTGTCCTACCTCCCAAAATGTGCACCTGTTCACTTCCCTTCACTGGTTCGAAAGAAAAGACTGGTATAATAAATATGGTGGAAACTCCCTCTAGCCGATGCCTCCACCAATCCAATGCTTTTAGATTTGTGGGAAGTAATGAATGAGATATTACTGTGATGTAATAAGCCAAGTAGGCTACATCTGTCTACAACGGATATCCTCCTGTTGATTGCCAGGAATGTGACTTGATAACACCAACACACAGATAGATACTCTCCCTACAATGTACCTGGACCTCTGAGTATTTTATCTGCAAGTAGGAAAGGGAATGAACCCAAAACACACGTCTCTGGATAGCCTTGTAATGTCTACAGTGGAAGCGCTATCGAGAATAACGTTGCTAAATGTAGCCGACTAGCTGATGTGCTACGTTACCTTGACTCCCCCCTGACCCCCTTCTCTCCTCTACAGAGTTCCACCGCTCCTGAAGACTTCCGCGTCACTAACATCAGTAGAAGCATCTCTTTGATAAATGATGCCAGTTTGAATACGTGGAGGATGAAACTCCTAGACAACACAGATTCCACTATCACCAAGTAAGTCAGTGATATGAGTTATTTGGGGAATGGATTCGATTTATCTTGGAAATATGTTTTTTTGTGAACAATTGTTTATCGTTTCCTATGCAGAGAATGACATTTCTTTTAGCAGGACGATGATCCTGGGGTGACCCTTTTTGGGTTCAGCAGCTGGAAGCTCTAGACCACTCTGAAGACTGGTATACGTTTTGATCTGGTTTCAATTGATTGATATAATGTCCTGCATTTATGTCTTGGTCTCCCTCTGCTTTTAGTGACGTCATTCTCCTGCTGTCTTCCACCGCCTGTTGGAACGCCAGCTTCCTGGATGAGAGGTGAGCGTTGATCGACAGCCTATCCAGTTCTTTCACCTGTTTGGAAGGAGACCAGGAAAGGAAGCCATGAGTATTGAGTCACACCCGGTATCTCTCTCTTATGTCTTGTGGGGAAAGGCAGAGCGTTCAGAGGACAAAATCATGTCCTTAATGTCTTTGTCCGACCAACACTAATTCCCATCATGTGCCTACAATTCAAAACTGCTGACCTTAGGGGAAGAGACTCCAGGGGAAATACTCCTATCTAGACACACTGTACAGACACACTGAGATTCCATTAGAGATCCGTGCGGAGATAAAGCACAGATGGCGTGTATGAGGGAGGGGTGGCCATTTTGTGCTGATTCTCCGCCAGATGCCTATCACTTCATGGGAACGACCCCTAGTTCAGAGCCCATCAGCGTAATGGTGTCCTCTAGACTAGAGAAGACCAATAAGCACCTTACTGTATGTCCTGCCCTCTCTGCTAAAGCAGCCTGTCCTAAAACCTACTGGATTTAACAGTTATATAAAACACTGGCAGGTTAAGCCGTTAGCTCAACCGAGAGGGAGAGAGACTATGTATTGCTGGTAGTATGTTATGTTCCCAGTCTCACATCTGTTATTGTTTGTGGAGGTCACTCATTTGTGACTGTGCAGCCCAAGAATGGCTGCATGGTGTTCCTAAAACTAATTTGCTCAATTTGGACCCTTAGAGTATGAAACACACACACAGCATGCCACAAAGCTGCCTGATTCCGGTGGGTACAGAACCACTGTTCCCTAGCTAGCATAACGCCTCTCTACATTCTTAGTGCTTATCGTTCCGGTCGGAGTCTCTGTTTACCAAACAGTCACACAAAGCCAAATCTGGTTTATTATGGCTGAATTATAATTTTTTTATCAATATCTGGAGGTTGTCTGTAAATAGTCGCTGTCCTTCATGCTCACACAACTGCCACGTGCCCAGTTAGAATATAAACTAGAGACTATCTAACCCAGAGGAACGTGTTGTGTGTTCTATTCATCAATGGTTCTACACAAAGACATGGATTTAGTCCAGCCATTTATTTATATCTCTGCTGATGAGTTTTAAAATGGATGTTCTTGTATTTTGAGCAGAACTTCCTTTTTAAGCAACACAGTTAAAACTGATAAAGTCTGGGTAGTTTATCATGGGTTTTTCTGTTTGGTAATTTTTTGGTGGGTTTGGTCTTAAAGGCTCTTTTGTTCTTTGTTTGTTCCCCCAGTGATGACAGCCATTTTAAGACCAACCCTAAAGTCCCTGGCATCGATCTCAACTCAGTCCGCCTGCTGTTTGAGACACTCAGTAAACCGCCCTTCGCCAGACTACTGGAGCAGGTAACAACTCTTGTGTACTATGTCTTATCCCAATACCTGAAAACGGGACCCTCCCTATGCTCAAAAACCTGGGTATGCATAGTCAAAGTGGCCTCCTCCTTCCATCATCTGCACTGATATGAAAGCAATATGAACGATGACCACTGGGTTTCAGGTCTTTGGTTCTTTCACATAGCAGCAGGGGAAGGAAAGGAGATAATGAGAAGACACTTTAGTCACTAAAGATGCACTATGTAGGTATTTTCAGCTTTTTGAAGCTTGTGTACAAAACCAAAAGTAAGAGGCAAAAACTCAACTTAAAAACGGGAAGCATAGAAATAGTGCACATAGATCTACCGCATCTTAACTTGCTTACAATGACAGATCTATAACACACATTTATATGTACATTTGGTTGGGTCGCCCAAAAAGTGACACATTGCAGCTTTAAAGATGGAATCTGCAGTAGGGGGAAGCAGCGCCACTGGCCACCCCACCACCGTTGTTGTTTTTGTTGAGCTGAGGAGTGTCGTGCAGCATGGTAAAAAAAAAAAAGTACATGTGCTCTTCTATCGTGCTTGCAGTGATGTCTTGATGGGAAAAAACTGTGTTTGCAGTAACTCCTTTGTTGTAATATAGCAAACGGACGTGGCTGTTTCACCATTAAATATTCTAGATTTAATTGAGATGTACCCCGGGTTTTGATTAAGATACTTGGTTCTATCCATCTACTCATAAATGTGTTATGGCTGAGGCCGGTAGATTTGAACTGAGCGAATAATGGCATTTACAAATCCCCTTTACAGGGTCATTGTCATGGCAACCCTATCATACAGAGTCATGGTTTATGTTTTGACTCAAATGCAATATTTGAATCCAAGGACACAAAGCCATGTCTGTCTGTCAACATACTAACTCAATTCTCTAGCCACTTTAATAATAAAAAAATTGGATGCAATAAACGTATCACTAGTCACTTTAAACAATGCCACTTTATATAATGTTTACATATCCTACATTACTCATCTCATATGTATATACTGTACTCTATACCATCTACTGCATCTTGCCTATGCCACTCGGCCATCGCTCATCCATATATTTGTATGTACATATTCTTATTCATTCCTTTACACTTGTGCGTATAAGGTAGATGTTGTGAAATTGTTAGATTACTTGTTAGATGTTACTGCACGGCCGGAACTAGAAGCACAAGCATTTCGCTACACTCAAATTAACATCTGCAAACCATCTGTATGTGACCGGGGCGGCATTGTAGCCTAGTGGTTAGACTAGTGGACTAGTGACCCAAAGGTTGCAAGATCGAATCCCCGAGCTGAACAAGGTACAAATCTGTTGTTCTGCCCCTGAACAAGGCAGTTAACCCACTGTTCCTAGGCCGTCATTGAAAATAAGAATTTCTTCTTAACTGACTTGCCTAGTTAAATAAAGGTAAAATATGTATTTATTTATTTGATTTGTCTGGTTTTGGAACACCCTTTGACCGTACACTCTTAGAAAAAAGGGTTCCAAAAGGGTTTTTCGGCTGTCCCCATAGGATAACCCTTTTTGGTTCCAGGTAGAACCCTTTTTGGTTCCAGGTAGAACCATCTGTAAAAAGGGTTCTACATGGAACCCAAAAGGGTTATACCAGGAACCAAAAAGGGTTCTTCAAAGGGTTATCCTATGGGGACAGCCGAAGAATCCTTTAAGGTTCTAGATGGCACCTTTTAGAAGAAGAAAAAAGAGTGTACAACCTCTGTTAGACCTAGCCAGCAGCACTTTGGACTGAGCTATGTAGTGGAGTAAAATAGGGGTGTTCAGGGTACACCACCCCCTACGCTTTGTTTTGATGGCTGGAGAGTATCATAGGCCACGGCATTGAATTCCCATGCCACATATGAACTATGTCCCCCGTTGACTTCTGAAATGGTACAGCACACATTACACATCATCTCAGTAAGATCAACACATACTCTGCTGGGTTTTGATGGTTTCACGCAGAATGCCTACTGGACTGAGGTCATGAGGTTCAGAGCTAGCTAGCCCGCTAAAAATATGTTAGGTTGAGAAGCCCCAAAATCCCTATCTTGATTTATTGCGTTCTATAAAGATCAGGCAGCGTTAGCAACCAGCCAATCACAGGAGGCCTCTCCCGAAACATTTTCCTGTGATGTTTTTGTCCTTTTGCCGAGTCCATCTAATCCTTTCGATTTTGTAAAAAGCTATCCTTGTTCCGACATTTTTTTTTTCAAATATATTGTAGCGTTTTGGTACAGTATTGCAAAGTTGAAAATACATTTCTTAATGTCCCAATTCTTCACCAACGGTCAGTTATAGTTTAAATTAAAAAACTTCAGGTACTCTACTTAACTCCTATCATAATATACTCATTTAGTTGCATCTCCATTAGCAAATGAAAATAACAAGCATTGTGATGTACAGTTAACCGGTTGTACGGACAGCTCTTAGGTGATATTTTGATGTATGATTTTAAAGTGATGTATCCATCTCTCCCTCCATCCATGTGTCTCTGTCCTGCCAGGCCACTAAGAGTTTTGAGAGCCTGCTGATCCCCCAGCTGCCCTGCTCTCCCCCTGACGTTGAGGCCATGAGGATCTACCTGATCCTGTCGGAGTGTCCCGCCCTGCACGACTCCAAGAACTACATCACCCTCACCATCCCCCTAGCCATGGCCATACTCCGCCTGGATGCCAACCCCAGCAAAGTGCTTGGTAGGGGGGGAACATAGTTGCATTTCAAGCACACACACATGCACTTCAAGCACACACACACATGCACAGTCACATGTTAATGTACTATGTACATTGCATGCACACAGACACCCATACATGCGCACGCACACACACACACACATCGACGGGGCTGTAGTGGAGCAGGTCGAGAGCTTCAAGTTCCTCTGTGTCCACATCACTAAGGATGTATCATGGTCCAAACACACCAACAAAGTCGTGAAGAGGGCATGACAACACCTCTTCCCCCTCAGGAGCCTGTAAAGATTTGGCATAGGCCCTCAGATTCTTAACGTTTTTAGATTCTTGATTGGCTGCATCACCACTTGCTATGGCAACTGCTTGGCATCCAGCCGCAAGGCGCTACAGAGGGTAGTGCGCACAGCCCAGTAAATCACTGGGGCCGAGCTCCCTGCCATTCAGCACCTCTATACCAGGTGGTGTCACAGGAAGGCCCAAAAATTGTCAGACTCCATCCACCCAAGTCATAGCATGTTCTCTCTGCTACCACACAGCAAGTGGTACCGATGCACCAATTCTGGAACCAACAGGATCCTGAACAGCTTCTATCCCAAAGCCGTAAGACCGTTAAATAGTCCAGGTAGCTATTGATTACTATTTAACTATCTGCATTGACCCTCCTTTGCACAAGCTTTTTTGATTCATCACATACGCTGCTGTTACTGTTTATCATCTATCCTGTGGCCTAGTCACTTTATCCCTACCTATATGTACATATCTACCTCAATTACCTCGTGTCTCTGCACATCGACTCAGTACTGGTACCCCGTGTATATAGCCAAGTTATCCTTACTGATTGTATATTTACTTTACGTGTTGTTATCCTTCTATTATTTTATTTTTTTCTCTCTGCGTGTTGGGAAAGGCCATAAGTAAGCATTTCACTGTTAGTCCACACCTGTTTATGAAGCATTTGACAATTACATTTGATTTGATTTGACACAAACATGCACCTACACGGGCGCACAGACAAATACCCTCATGCACACAAATGTGCTGAACAGTGTTTGATACTGTATAAACTGTACACCTCAGTCTACCACAAATACTCTTTCTCCGTACTGCACAGTCAGTCCCAGGAAAATGGCAGTTATTCAACCGTCATAATGGTATACACTTCATGTGTACAGTGCATCACATGACACTTCTGCCATACTTTTAAATATACAATGTCACTGCAGGTTCCCTTTAAAAGATGCTGGAATGTGATGTGGTGTCTTGTTTTCTGTCTCCCATAGATAACTGGTGGTGTGTTACATTATGGATCCTCGTAGATAACTGGTGGTGTGTTATATTCTGGATCCCGTAGATAACTGGTGGCGTGTTATATTCTGGATCCCCGTAGATAACTGGTGGCGTGTTATATTCTGGATCCCCGTAGATAACTGGTGGCGTGTTATATTCTGGATCCCTGTAGATAACTGGGGGCGTGTTATATTCTGGATCCCCGTAGATAACTGGGGCGTGTTATATTTTGGATCCCCGTAGATAACTGGGGGCGTGTTATATTCTGGATCCCCGTAGATAACTGGGGGCGTGTTATATTCTGGATCCCCGTAGATAACTGGGAGCGTGTTATATTCTGGATCCCCGTAGATAACTGGGGGCGTGTTATATTCTGGATCCCCGTAGATAACTGGGGGCGTGTTATATTCTGGATCCCCGTAGATAACTGGGGGCGTGTTATATTCTGGATCCCCGTAGATAACTGGTGGCGTGTTATATTCTGCATCCCTGCAGATAACTGGTGGTGCCTGGTGGACGGCGGTGTGTTCTCCAGGCTGGTGGACATGTATAAGAGCATCGTGGTGTTCCTGTTAACCGGAGGAAAGGCCCTGCTCGTCCCTGTCTTCCTAGAAAACTACACCAGTGCCACGCTAAAGCTTCTAGAGAAACTTCATAAGGTAACGTTTCCTGCTAATGCTCATGGGGAAATTTCATTAGGTCATTCTTTACATAAAAGTTTCTCTAGATACTTCACAAGTTAAAGTTTTATACTAAAGCTGGTGGAGAAACTTCAAGAGGTGTTATGATTCCCGGCCTAAAGCATAGGACTACTGTGTGAATAGGATCATTTTTTAAAAGGTTAGGAACACATGAGGTGTCCTTTTTTTAAAAGGTTAGGAACACATGAGGTGTCCTTTTTTTAAAAGGTTAGGAACACATGAGGTGTCCTTTTTTTAAAAGGTTAGGAACACGAGGTGTCCTTTTTTTAAAAGGTTAGGAACACATGAGGTGTCCTTTTTTTAAAAGGTTAGGAACACATGAGGTGTCCTTTTTTTAAAAGGTTAGGAACACATGAGGTGTCCTTTTTTTAAAAGGTTAGGAACACATGAGGTGTCCTTTTTTTAAAAGGTTAGGAACACATGAGGTGTCCTTTTTTTAAAAGGTTAGGAACACATGAGGTGTCCTTTTTTTTTAAAGCATGTCGGTAATGCAAAAAACAAGTTTACAGAATTGTGGGAAAATATCAAGAATATGCATGATATCCTTTTATATATAAATGTATCAAACCGCAAGAGACTTCCTGGTATAAAATAAAGGTAAACAATCATAATGATGGGTGTGTGTGTGTTCTGAGCAGGGCTGTTGTGCTGCTGTGTGTGTCCAGGTTAACCTGAAGGCCGGGCATGTGGAGTACAACCGCTTCTATATCCCTGACATCACCACCCTGGTGGACATCCAGGAAGACTACCTCAAGTGGTTTCTGAGTAAAGCAGAGATTGTGAGTACTGGAGCTCTTTACGTCTCTCTCTCACCGTCTCTCTGTGTCTCTCTCTCTCTCTCTCTCTCTTCTTGTGATGATGTCGTCCTGTGGAATTTTGTGTGTGTGTGAGTGAGTGAGAGAGTGTCCAATGATCTAATTCTCATCCTAATTCAATGGGATGCTACTCTCACAGACGAGCCTATACCTCTTCCCTCTCTCTCTCACTCCCTCTTTCTCCCTGCATAGTAGAATCTGTCGAACTGAGTAGGCCCTTTCTAGGAAGAGCACAGAGAAGTTGTTGTCCCCACCCCCATATTTTCACCTTTGTGCCTTGTAGCTCTGGCCAATATCTCAGTAAACTGGTATAGCTAGACAGTCATGCCCCTGCCACCAGCTGTCAATCTGAATACACTGTTATGATCCTCTACAATATAGTTTTCATGGGTAAATTGGACAAAACTGAGTTGATGATTATAATTTTGTTTTTCAGAAAATGAGAACACCAGCAGTACAGGTATACAGGCTGTTTTCTAATCAAATGAGTGTAAATGCCACGTTATCTAAATGCTAAGAAAGACATCTCTTCAAACGATAACGTTTCTATTTTCTTCCCTTCAGAGCTCAGTGACTTTATGTGCCTACCCGTTCATACTGAACGCCCAAGCCAAGACCACCATGCTGCAAACTGACGCTGAGCTACAGATGCAGGTAACAGCCAGGATCGGAAAATATATATGTACATTTTTACAGATGCTCTTGTACAGAGTGACTTATAGTAGTGAGTGCATACATTTTCATCAGTAATGGTCTCTCGTGGGAATCGAACCCACAACCCTGGCATTGCAAGTGCCATGCTCTACCAACTGAGCCACACGGGACCATTTATATAAAAGTTTCCCACTGTTAACTCAAGTTTGAAACTGATTTATGTTGACATTTGCCGTGATAAAATAACTCGTTTTTACAGACAATGTAAGAATGAATCATGTCCCTTGGAGACCATTTAATTGCACTTGTCTTTTTTTTAAACACTATGTAAAAAAATATCTCCTACACTGGAGAGTGGGGTGGGACATATTTTTGATCGTTTCCCCTGCCTGTGACCTTTTCCAAGATGGCGGTGAGCGGAGCCAACATGCATAACGTTTTCATGCTGCTGACGCTGGAACCCCTCCTGGCGCGGAACCCCTTCCTGGTGCTCCACGTACGCAGGGACCACTTAGTGAGCGACGCCCTGAGGGAGCTCACCATCTACTCCGACGTCGACCTCAAGAAGCCCCTCAAGGTCAGAGTTCAGCACCTCTCAGGGTCACAAAGGTCATGTAGTGTGTCGTAAATAGACATGGAGAGATCTTTTTTAGGAGAGATCTTTGTAATCAAAGAGAAATAAGATAACACCACCAATCATCAATTGTTTGTCAACGGCTGCACATATCACTGTTGTTAGTGCCACTTGAATTACAGGAACTAAGGCCATATCACTGTTGTTAGTGCCACTTTAATTACAGGAACTGAGACCATATCACTGTTAGTGCCACTTTAATTACAGGAACTAAGGCCATATCACTGTTGTTAGTGCCACTTTAATTACAGGAACTGAGGCCATATCACTGTTGTTAGTGCCACTTGAATTACAGGAACTGAGGCCATATCACTGTTAGTGCCACTTTAATTACAGGAACTAAGGCCATATCACTGTTAGTGCCACTTGAATTACAGGAACTAAGGCCATATCACTGTTAGTGCCACTTTAATTACAGGAACTGAGGCCATATCACTGTTAGTGCCACTTGAATTACAGGAACTGAGGCCATATCACTGTTAGTGCCACTTTAATTACAGGAACTGAGGCCATATCACTGTTAGTGCCACTTTAATTACAGGAACTGAGGCCATATCACTGTTAGTGCCACTTTAATTACAGGAACTGAGGCCATATCACTGTTAGTGCCACTTTAATTACAGGAACTAAGGTTATATCACTTGAAAATAAGAAAGTGATTGACAGAGTATTTGGGCTCAGTTAGTTCCTGTAATTAAAGTGGCACTAAGGCCCTCTCTCCCCCCTCTAGGTGATATTTGATGGGGAGGAGGCGGTGGATGCAGGGGGGGTAACCAAGGAGTTTTTCCTACTGCTGTTGAAGGAGCTGATGGACCCTGTTTACGGCATGTTCACCCAGTACACCCAGTCCAACCTGCTCTGGTTCTCTGATAAAGTGAGTCATGTACCACTCAGTGGAGGCTGCTGAGGGGAGGATGGCTCATAATAATGGCTGGAACGGAGCGAATGGAATGGTATCAAACACATGGAAACCATGTGTTTAATGTATTTGATACCATTCCACTTATTCCTCACCAGCCATTAACACGAGCCCGTCCTCCCCAATTAAGGTGCCACCAACCTCCTGTGTGACCGCTTCTACTGCACAACACTGTACCGCTAACATATGACAAAACATGTATTTTTACTGTTCTAATTACATTAGTAACCAGTTTATAATAACAATAAGGCACCTCCGCGTTGCGTCGTGCCTAAGAACAGCCCTTAGTCGTGGTATATTGGCCATATACCACAACCCCCCGAGGTGCCTTATTGCTGAAATATAGTGCTGATGTTACTCATAATACTGTGTAAAAAAATAAAATGCTAAATAAATTAAACACTGTACTTGAAAAGGGATGTAGTATTAAATATTTCTTGCAAGTGCGTTGGAGTATAGTACATGATTCAAGAGAAGTGTATTAAATGCCTTCACTGACCTTAGCAACGGTTGCTAGAGGAATAAAATAAAAAAGGGAAGTGTTGCAAGCGAACAGTGTAGTAGTCTGTTGAATAACTGTTTTTTTATTTTATTTTTTATGTCTCCAGGTAAGAACGCATTCTCTTTTACAGTAATGACAATAAAACATGTCCAACCGTTAATGGGGTACTGTGACATCTTAGAATTGGCTCTTTGTAGAAAACCAATGTTAGTCTGTCTGATTGCATCCTAATTGGCACCCTATTCCCTATATAGTGCTCTATGCCATTTGGGACACAGACCATATTATCTATTGTATGAAGCAACACCAAGGTCATATTAGTTGTCAAATCCCTTCTACTCGTGTTCTGGAAGCCAGCCAACCACCTCAACTTGTCAGAAGGGTCCATTTCATTATCTTCTAAATCTAAACAACATTATGCGTTTTCAAAGCCGAACAAGGTCACAAACAATGTTTCAAAATATTTCCAAATGCTCTGAATAGACACGGTTGGTCTTGGTTACCTGAGCGTTTTGCTGTTTACCGGTGTCTCATAACGTCTTTTGTCTGTATTTCAATGACCTTTGTTAACCCCCGACCCAGGCTTGGCTGTGTGGCCTGGCCATTGTGCTGTAAGTTGGATACCTTTTATTGTGTGAAGGGACATGCCACTAGGCCAGAAAGGACATATTTGTTGTTGTGGTTTGTTGAGGGTAGAAATAAATATTGTATTGAAATATGAACCGCTTATGTAATGAGAGCCGTCCTATCGGAGTGAGTTGGCGTAGGTCAGCGTTTTCCAGGAAAAGGGACGCCCATGCTAGGCAAGGCGACATCGGGAACGTTCACTCAATAGCAACCTGGGTCGTGGGAAAATGAATGAATGTCTATGAACCCTTTGACACTCGCAGTTGACAGAGAGTAGTGATTTGAAGGAGGAGCTGAAACGGGGCTGTAACAATAGAATGAAGTGGAATAGGCTCAGAATAGGTTTGTAGGGTTCATCAACAATATTTTGTTAGAAAGGCATAATAGGTCATTATTCATATGTAGCTTGTAGTTTCAATCAGAAACACAAATGCGTAATGAATGAACAACAATTCTGAGTAGCCCAGTAATACATTTCCCAGATGGTGAACATTATTGAATGAAGTGGTTGAATAAAAACAAATGAAATCTTTGGATTTAAAAACAGACCTTTGGTGGTATGCCAGCCTACATTTCCATCATAAACAAGGTGTACATCCCAATAGTTTCAAGTCCTTGTAGTTTTTTTCTCTCTTAATAATAATAAACAGTTATACAACACTTTCAGTAGGCTTCAATCTTGTTGCTTTCACCTCTCCTGTATTTTCAGATCAGCGAGGAACGAGCAACAAGAAGAGGACGGCTCTTAAGACTATTGCTATGCACCCAACAAAGCATTGCCTCTCTATCTAACTTCCTTGTTGTGTCTCTCTCTGTTTGTGCCCAGTGTTTTGTGGAGCACAACTGGTTCAATCTGATAGGGATCATCTGTGGGCTGGCCATCTATAACAGCACCGTGGTGGACCTCCACTTCCCCCTGGTCCTTTACAAGAAGCTACTGGGCGTAGCACCGACTCTGGAGGACCTCAAGGAGCTGTCTCCCACAGAGGGCAGGTAATGTGAATTCATAGCCCAGCCACGAGGCCTCTAGGCTGGGATGGACTTGCATGCTAACTCCCCCTAGCCACATCTTGTTAAAAGTTCTACATGGAAAGTGAGTGTTCTTCATTCATTAAAAACGACTTAGTGTTGAACACAATCGTTTTACTGCCATTAGGTATATTGATTGTCCATGCTGTTTGTATAAATGTGTTTTCCTCTTGGGTGCGGAGAGATTTCATTCTGGGTTTATTTTTTAAATTCCCCCTTCCCTCCTTATTTGAAAATGTTGTATAAACTCAACATTTCTTCAGAAGGCAATAATTGAGTTTTGGGCTTAGGTTTGGGCAGCATCCAGATCTTCATACCGTTCCTGTACCATACTAGGGTATATGGTATTACCGGCAGTGCACACTGTTTCTTTCCAAATGCACAAAACAAATTTAGGCAGCAGGGATCTTGATCCAGGAGGAGATTGTTTCTCTGCTGTAACTGCTGTGTCAGCGATTACAGCTGGGAGTATTTCTGGGTAAGTCTAAGAGCCTTGCACACTTGGATTGCACAATAGTTGCACATTATTCTTTTAAAAATTCTTCAAACTCTGTCAAGTTGGTTGTTGATCATTGCTAGACAGCCATTTTCAAGTCTTGACATAGACTTTCAAACCGATTTATGAGTAAAAACTGTGACTAGGCCACTCAGGAACATTCAATATCATCTTGGTAAGCAACTCTGGTGTATATTTGGTCTTGTTTTGTTAGGTTATTGTCCTGCTGAAAGGTGAATTAGTCTCCCAGTGTCTGTTGGAAATCAGACTGAACCAGGTTTTCCTCTAGGATTTTGCCAGTGCTTAGCTTTATTCCGTTTCTTTTTATCCTAAAGTCTCTAGTCCTTGCCGATGACAAGCATACCCAAAACATGGTGCAGCCACCACCATGCTTGAAAATGTGGTACTCAGTGATGTGTTGTGTTAGATTTGCCACAAGCATAACGCTTTGTATACAAGACATAAGGTTAATTTCTTTGACACATTTTTTGCAGTATTACTTTAGTGCCTTTTTGCAAACAGGATGCATGTATTCTGTACTGGCTTCCTTCTTTTCGCTGTCATTTAGGTTATTATTGTGGAATAACTACAATGTTGTTGATCCATCCTCAGTTTTCTCCCAGCCATTAAACTCTGTTTTATAGTCACCATTAGCCTCATGGCGAAATCCCTGTGCCGTCTCTTTCCTCTCCTGCAACTGAGTTAGGAAGGACGCCTGTATCTTTGTTGTGACTGGGTGTGTTAATACACCATCCAACGTGTAATTATTAATATGCTCAAACGTCTTTTTTTTTTTTTTACCAATCTGGAAAACCTCTCTGGTGTTTGTGGTTGAATCTGTGTTTGAAATTCACTCCTCGGCTGAGCGACCTTACAAACAATTGTATGTGTGAGGTACAGTGATGAGGTAGTCATTCAGAAATCACATTAAACACTATTATTGCACACGGAGTGAGTCCATGCAACTTATTATGTGACTTGTCAAGCACATTTAGGCTTGCCATAACAAATGGGTTGGATACTTATTGACTCAAGATATTTCAGAAGAAATCTTTTTTATTAATTTGTAAACATTTCCAAAAAAAGTCCACTTTGACATTATTGAGTATTGTGTATAGGGCAGTGACACAAAATCTCAATATAATCAATTTTATATTCCGGCTGTAACACAAAAAAATGTGGAAAGAGTCAATGAGTGTGAATACGTTCTGAAGGCACTGTACCGTCCGTAACCCAGCGGTTAGCGGTTGGCCTAGGGTCTAATTGTCTGCAGAGGGTCTAATTGTCTGCAGAGGGTCTAATTGTCTGCAGAGGGTCTAGTTGTCTGCAGAGGGTCTAGTTGTCTGCAGAGGGTCTAGTTGTCTGCAGAGCGTCTAGTTGTCTGCAGAGGGTCTAGTTGTCTGCAGAGGGTCTAGTTGTCTGCAGAGGGTCTAGTTGTCTGCAGAGGGTCTAGTTGTCTGCAGAGGGTCTAGTTGTCTGCAGAGGGTCTAGTTGTCTGCAGAGGGTCTAATTGTCTGCAGATGGTCCGGAGGTTAGTGCTGAAGCTTTTTATCTTTAGATTACCAGTCTGAGGGCTTCAATTTGGGCAGTGCATCGGCCCTTGAGCGTGTCACAGTAAAAGACAGCCTTCTTTAAGGAGTTGGCTCCCTTGGGAGTGTTGGGCCACAAGACACTATTCATCATCTGGGTTGTTTTGTGGCCCAACACTCCCAAGGGAGCCAACTCCTTAAAGAAGGCTGCCTTTTACTGTGACACGCTCAAGGGCCGATGCACTGCCCTAATTGTCATGGGTTGTGTTGTTTTCTTGGCTTGACCTTTGGGTACGCTTAAGACCGAGGCAGTAGAGAGTCGACACAGCTGTGGGTTTTGAACTAAGTGGTGGGGAAGAAATGAAGAAGGAAGAGAAATTAATGACAGTTGGTTAGTCATTTGGTGTGTTTCTTTACTCTAGTATTTCTGTGTACTCCTAGTACTCTGAGTTGAAATAAGATTTTTTTTAAAATGTATTTAACTAGGCAAGTCAGTTAAGAACAAATTGTTATTTACAATGACGGCCTACCCCGGCCAAACCCGGGCCAATTGTGCACCGCCCTATGGGACTCCCAATCACGGCCGGTTGTGATACAGCCTGGATTTGAAACAGGGTGTTTGTATTGACGCCTCTAGCAATGAGATGCAGTTCCTTAGACCGCTGCGCCACTCGGGAGCCCAAAGATAACTGGATATCAAATACAGTTGAAGTTGGAGGTTTACATAAACTTAGGTTGGAGTCATTAAAACTTGTTTTTCAACAACTCCACATATTTCTTGTTAACAAACTATAGTTTTGGCAAGTCGGTTAGGACAGCTACTTTGTGCATGACACAAGTAATTTTTCCAACAATTGTTTACAGACAGATTATTTAAATTCACTGTATCACAATTCCAGTGGGTCAGAAGTTTACATACACTAAGTTGACTGTGCCTTTAAACAGCTTGGAAAATTTTCTTTACATTTTGGGAAAATGTAAAGAAATCAGCCAAGACCTCAGAAAATAAATTGTAGATCTCCACAAGTCTGGTTCATCCTTGGGAGCAATTTCCAATTTCCAAACGCCTGAAGGTACCACGTTCATCAGTACAAACAAGAGTACACAAGTATAAACACCATGAGACCACGCAGCCGTCATACCGCTCAGGAAGGAGACGCGTTTTGTCTCCTAGAGATGAACGTACTTTGGTGCGAAATGTGCAAATCAATCCCAGAACAACAGCAAAGGACCTTGTGAAGATGCTGGAGGAAACGGGTACAAAATATCTATATCCACAGTAAAACGAGTCCTATATCGACATAACCTAAAAGACCTCTCAGCAAGGAAGAAGCCACTGCTCCAAAACCGCCATAAAAAAGCCAGACTACGGTTTGCAACTGCACATGGGGACAAAGATCGTACTTTTTGGAGAAATGTCCTGTGGTCTGATGAAACAAAAATAGAACCGTTTGGCCATAATGACCATCGTTATGTTTGGAGAAAAAAAAGGGGGAGGCTTGCAAGCCGAAGAACACCATCCCAACCGTGAAGCGCGGGGGTGGCATCATCATGTTGTGGGGGTGCTTTGCTGCAGGAGGGACTGGTGCACTTCACAAAATAGATGGCATCATGAGGAAGGCACATTATGTGGATATATTGAAGCAACACCTCAAGACATCAGTCAGGAAGTTAAAGCTTGGTCGCAAATGGGTCTTCCAAATGGACAATGACCCCAAGCATACTTCCAAGTTGTGGCAAAATGGCTTAAGGACAACAAAGTCAAGGTTTTGGAGTGGCCATCACAAAGCCCTGACCTCAATCCTATAGAAAATTTGTGGGCAGAACTGAAAAAATGTGTGCGAGCAAGGAGGCCTACAAACCTGACTCAGTTACACCAGCTCTGTCAGGAGGAATGGGCCAAAATTCTCCCAACTTATTGTGGGAAGCTTGTGGAAGGCTACCCAAAATGTTTGACCCAAGTTAAACAATTTCAAGGCAATGCTACCAAATACTAATTGAGTGTATGTAAACTCCTGAGCCACTGGGAATGTGATGAAGGAAATAAAAGCTGAAATTAATCATTCTCTCTACTATTATTCTGACATTTCACATTCTTAAAATACAGTGCTGATCATAACTGACCTAAAACAGGGAATTTTTACTAGGATTAAATGTCAGGAATTGTGAAAAGCTGAGTTTAAATGTATTTGGCTAAGGTGTATGTAAACTTCCGACTTCAACTGTACCTACTTCACAGACTACTGTAGTTGAGTACTTTTTGCAGAAAAACTCACCTCCACAACCCATAAGAACACCAATCCAATACACAGCCCATACAAAGCAAGGCAGCATACTCCCATCCTCCCTCCAACTTCAACAGAATGTGAGACATCCCACTTGGCTGCCCTTTGGGTCTGGAGAGAACGAGGAGTTTATTTTCCGCTTGGCACCCTATCCCTGGCTCTGTTACTTCATGCATACTTCCTGTGTTGTGGTAGGGTTGGCTAGCATTTCCCTAGCAAGCATAGCTTAGCGTAGTCCCCCTCCCACACTCTCCATCACTCACGGTCTGTTATTGTCTCCCAGCGTTAACATAGCATAGCCCCAATTCTCCATCACTGTCTATTATTAGCTCCTAGCATTAGCATAGCATAGCCCCCATTCTCCATCAGTGTCTATTATTGGCTACTAGCATTAGCGTAGCACCCATTCTCAATCACTGTCTATTATTAGCTGTTAGAATTAGCATAGCCGGCATTCTCCGTTACTGTCTATTATTAGCTGCTAGCGTTAGCGCTCAAACAGGCTAGCACTACAGGAAGCCTTGTTGTTCCCTCTTCTGTTCTATCCCAGATAATCCAGGTGCTTTGGGGACAGAACACAGCTGGCCACCAGGGTAAGCGCTAAAATGTGACGTTAGCAATGTCACTAAATGCTACTGAGGGCAGAGGCCGTAAAATGGAGAGTGTGTTATCCCCAGCTAGGTTAGGGAGAAAGTCTTTAGCGATGGCTGAGGCTGCCAGGGATTCCGTCTGTGTCAGTGATGAAAAGTGTGCTGGATGAGTCTTTACCTCAAGACGCAGCTATGTGGGAGGAATTTTGATGAGGATGGCATTGGGCTTCTATTTTTCTGTCTTGCGTTCCCTGTCTCTCTCACTCTCCCTCTCTTGCACTCTCTCTCTCTAGCCCTCCTCTCTTTGTTTTCTCACCATAGTGAGACAGAACATTCTCTACGGTCATGTGTTAGTGAATACGTCTCTCTTTCTCTCTCTAGGAGTTTACAACAGCTCCTGGACCATGAGGAAGATGACGTTGAGGAGACATTTTGTCTAAACTTTGCTGTAAGTCCTCACAGGGCCCCCCTGTTGTGAATTGTACCAACTCTTAGAGATGTCTGAACCCCACACAAAACATAAACCCACTCCCTCCTGAAACACTACGTCATTACCCATTTAAAAGATGACTGTACAGAAAGATCTGCACAACATTCAGATGCCAAATCAGATGCTGCAGTAGAAATGGATGATATTTAGTTGCCTGACTGGGTGATATCTAACCCCCAGATCACCAGAGAGTACTATGGTCTGACGGAGGTGAAGGAGCTTATCCCTGGAGGAGACCGCATCACTGTGGACAAGAACAACAGGTGGGGCCCCTTATATATACCCAACTATAACTATATCACATTATAACAACAACACTGACTTTAAAACAGCACTGCAACCGTAAGCGTTTTCCTCTCTTTTACATCACGGTCCCCAGATTGTTTTATTTCACATTTTAAGAAAAAATTCTTATTTACAATGACGACTTGTCAAACACATCAATAAACAACATGTCAATAAACAATAATTACACTATTATATCTACAAGTATGTGGTCACCTGCTCGTCCAACATCTCATTCCAATAGCATGGGCATTAATATGGAGTTGGTCCCCCCTTTTCTGCTATAACAGCCTCCACTCTTCTGGGAAGGTTTTCCACTAGATGCTGGAACATTGCTGCGGGGACTTGCTTCCATTCAGCCATAAGAGAATTCGTGAGGTCGGCACTGATTTTGGGCAATTAAGCCTGGCTCGCAGTCGGCATCCCAATTCGAGGGGGTTGAGGTCAGGGTGAACTGCTTAGAAGGCCAAAAGTATTGGGACAAGTTCACTTATGTGAATTAAAGTAGCTAACAGTTAGGTATTTGGCCCCATATTCCTAGCACTACATCAAGCTTGCAACTCTAATAACCTGTTGGATGCATTTGCAGTTTGTTTTGGTTGTATATCAGATTGTTTTGCCCAATAGAAATGAATGGTAAATAATATATTGTGTCATTGCAGTCAGTTTTATTGTAAATACGAATAGAATATGTCTCTCTACATGAATGTGGATGCTAACATGATTACGGATAATCCTGAATGAATTGTGAAAAAGTTAGACGCACAAATATCAAGATATGCTAACCTCTCACCATTACAATAACAGGGGAGGTTAGCATTTTTTTCGGGGGGGTAGCAGTGCAGAGCCAAAACAACCAAAAATGTTTCGCTGTCCCAATACTTTGGAGCTCACTGTATTTTGAGGCGGCCCTTCTGTCACTGACACAGAGTTAGAGCAGCTTATGGAGGAGTCCATTGAGGTAACAGTACAGGGGTGTGCTGGAAGCTTGTGTTGAACAGATGGGGATGTCCCCAACTGGGATTGGGTTCAGAACAACAGCAGCCCACATCTCTCCACAAATCCTCATTATACTTTGACTAGCAATTTGGCCGTGGGGCCAAATCCTCAGGGCCTCCACTCAGGGAGAGAGAGCAAGCGAAAAACTAACCCATTCATCCTGCCAAAACAGTCAGACTACGAAGGCCATTTTGAAGGCTGTCTGTTATGACTTGAAGTGCAGGCATATCTAGAATTTTCAAGTGGCAGATAGCCTAGTGGTTAAGAGCACAGGACCCGTAACTGAAAGGTGACTAGGTGAAAAATCTGTCAATGTACTCTTGAGCAAGGCACTTAACCCTAATTGTTGCTGTGGATAGGACCGTCTACTAAATGTAAATAAGTGAAAGCATAATGCCAGGAGTTTTTCCTACTTATAGACTAACTGCAGCCCAGAGTTTTCCTGGACAGGTCACATGGTCAGGAAAAACTGGGAAACAAAGAGTTGAGTCACCTTTCCTCTTCATTACACCGAGGGAGGTTTGTTTATTGTGAGTGGAGTTGATTGGCGTTTGTCAGAGTGTTTTTATTTCTGGCTGTGGGGCTCGCCAGTTAAATCTCTGGAGGGAGAGGCTGGGGAGTGTGTGTGTGTTTGAGTGTGACTGTGTAAGTGTATATTAGCCGTGTGTGTGTGTGTGTGTGTGTGTGTGTGTGTGTGTGTGTGTGTGTGTTAGTAAGAAAGGGAGAGTAGGCCGAAGAGAGTTCCTATTCCCCTGCAGCTCTCCTGATGTCTGTAGCTGGCTGCTACAGTATCTGTCAGGAAATCAGGTGGGTGGCCAACCATGTTGCTACACAGAGTTCACACATCCTCCCTGGGCCATGCTGTGCTGAACTCCAGGCCTGACACACACTGCCATCATCATCTTATCCTCCTCACAGGAACCTCACACAGGGACAGATTGTGTGTGTGTGTGTGTGTGTGTGTGTTATGTGTGTTAAACATCCTATGTGCAAGGGCACAGTTGACTCTCTCTATCCAGTCATGTGCTGTTTTAAAGATAAAGTTCTTTACCAGTTAAATTCCTGACTAAATGAGAGAAATGAATAAGGGGAAGTCCCATTCTTTAACTGGCATGGTTGTTTATTACTAGGATGAAAGTATTAATGAGTAGAGCTCCAATCCACACTGCAGAATGCACAGTACCCAGCCCCTTAATAGTGACTCAATTCAAGATGGGTGTCTCAGTCCCATGTCATCTGGTAAAGCTTTGGATCTCAATTATAGATGGTTATGGTGATGGGTTATGTATGGTCTATTTTAATCTGTTTTGATTGGCCGGTGCCGTGGCCAAGGGTCTCCGGGTCTCCAATCTGCCCAGTAGAGCGTGTCTCCAGAACACAGAACACCTCCCCTGTGACACCTCCTCCTGGGAGAGACAGTTAGAATGCGTCACAAATGGCACCCTATTCCCTTTAAAGTAGTGCACTATATAGGGAATTGGGTGTCATTTGGGACACAGGCTTAGTGCTGCTCTCACTGCTTTTCTCTATCCGCACAACTCCCTATTCCCCTCCTGAGGGGATAGGCTTGCCATGAGAATGAAGCTATATTGACAGTCACAAGAACAACATGTACAGTCGCAGCCTCAAAAGATAATTTCACCCAAAAACTATCTTTTGGTATTTGTTTCATCCGTCCATTGTTGACAGTCCCAAAATGTTTTGCTTGTCAGCAATCAAGTTTTCAAGAAATGTAATGTTCAAAATACAGAAATCATCCCTGTACGATGAATTTTGCATCATATGATTCATTTTAATAACAAACTTGTTAATCAAATAATAGAGTAGTGACAAACTAAATCAAAAGGCCTAGCTCTGTCAGAGTATAACTTATTCAATCATCAAACTGAAGCAAAGTCCTTTGTTTAAACAGTTCTATGGCGCTTGGATAGTCTTCAGCAGCTCCTGCTGCTCTCCATGTGGGGAAACCATTCATTTAAACCATAATGAGGCCACTCAGGCCAGCTGACCTGTAGAGCAGTGGGTTATGGGCCATGTAGTCTTCACCATGATGGCCATCTTAGGGCTGACAACCCCTCTGTGTGGCATGGCCGTAGGTGGAGGGGCTTGTCACATCACGTGTGTGTGTGTCGTATTAGTGCAGCAACATGAGACAGGCAGGGGTTTAAGCAATAACAAATTAAATGGTTACAGGGAATTACTCTCACTCAAAAAGCATATGAAGATGGCATAAGTCACGGCAAAATGTGCAGAATATCAGTAAATTAGCTTTGAAACTGCAAACGTTTCTATCCACCCCATCGCAAAATGTGTATACGTGCCGGAAATTGGCTTTTAAACTACAACATTTTCCCAGGTTAAATAGTAGAATTGCATGAAATTTGTTTCACAACTGCAAAACTTTCTCTCTGCCCCATGGCAAAATGTGTAGAATTGCAGGAAATTATTAAAATGTCAAAATCTGCTGCCAAGAGTGCTTGCATACGGCCCACAAAAGGTTAGGTCTGGCCCTGGCTATTAATTGGATCTCCAAAATTAGAATGGTAAACAGTATGGCCACTCAATATTCTTTGTGTTATGTCTGTCTGTGTGTCTCTCTCTGTGTCAGGGAGGAGTTTGTGGAGGCCTACCTGAAGTACATGTTCAGGGACTCGGTGAGCGAGCTGTACCAGGCCTTCTCCTCTGGGTTCCTGAAGGTGTGTGGTGGGAAGATCCTATCGCTGTTCCAGCCATCTGAGCTTATGGCCATGGTGGTGGGAAACAACAACTATAACTGGGAGGAAATGGAGAAGGTGAGCTTTAAAGCTAACGCTCATGCTAATGGTAGGTGATACGAAGCTAACCCTAATGGTAGGTGATGGAGAATGTGAGTGCTAATGCTAAGCTAACCCTAATGGTAGGTGATGGAGAATGTGAGTGCTAAGCTAACCCTAAATGGTAGATGATGGAGAATGTGAGAGTGAATACACCCCAGGGCAGTCAATCACGAAGTCAAACATCCATGGAAAACACTGGTGTTAACACTACATACTGTTACCGGAGAACATCAAAATGGGAGGGTGTGAAATATAATAAAACAGTTGATGCTATACTGCAAAGCACAGTGTCAAAACTAATCAAAATAATTGCTTTAATTGTTGACCCATCACTAAAACGAACCTGCCTTGACCAGACAGTTCCCGAGGACATAGCCAATTAGACAAAACCCCAGTCAGAAACCAGGAAGTTTGAGCGTCTGCCTGGTCAAGTTCGAACGTCGGGACATGTATGGCTCGCTGAGGGCGGAGCCGGGGAGGGCATGGGGATTAGCCATTGGCTAATGGAGGAAGTTAACAAGGTCAAGGTCACCGTAAGTAATGTGCGCTGCGCTTCTCCTGGATTAGTTTGTTTTTAGCGTGTTGATGTCTTCAGATGATTGTAAGGGGCCTGTGATCTATGTTTACTGCGAGTGTCGTGTGCAGGATATTGACAACATGATGGGGACTCTTGCGTAAGCGGGGTGTTTTCACAGCACTGCTCAGAATATGGGAAATGTGTATGAAGTTTGAACGCTGGGGTTAGGTTAGGCTAGGTAAAGGGTCTGCACACAAGTGCGTGAGTGTATGCACCACACACACACACACACACACACACACACACACACACACACACAGCTCTGTGAGGAATTCCACAGGCTGTCACATATGAAGGAATCATGTTCTAACTCTGAATAACACTTAATGATAGTGACGAAGTAGAATGCTTTATAGAAGTCATAGCAGTTGGCCAACTTCAGTTACATAACTGTCCCTAATATAATAGAACCATATTATGTTGTTTTGGCTTTTCTACTACAGAATGCGGTTTACAAAGGAGAGTATTCAGCCACTCATCCGACTGTGAGGATGTTTTGGGAGGTATTCCATGAGTTCCCTCTGGAAAAGAAGAAGCGGTTCTTATGTAAGTACTAAGTAGAGCCCTCGGTTCTTAAGTAAGCACTGAGTAGAGCCCTCGGTTCTCATGTAAGCACTGAGTAGAGCCCTCGGTTCTCATGTAAGCACTGAGTAGAGCCCTCGATTCTCATGTAAGCACTGAGTAGAGCCCTCGGTTCTCATGTAAGCACTGAGTAGAGCCCTCGGTTCTCATGTAAGCACTGAGTAGAGCCCTCGGTTCTCATGTAAGTACTGAGTAGAGCCCTCGGTTCTTATGTAAGTACTGAGTAGAGCCCTCGGTTCTTAAGTAAGCACTGAGTAGAGCCCTCGGTTCTCATGTAAGCACTGAGTAGAGCCCTCGGTTCTCATGTAAGCACTGAGTAGAGCCCTCGGTTCTCATGTAAGCACTGAGTAGAGCCCTCGGTTCTCATGTAAGCACTGAGTAGAGCCCTCGGTTCTCATGTAAGCACTGAGTAGAGCCCTCGGTTCTCATGTAAGTACTGAGTAGAGCCCTCGGTTCTTATGTAAGTACTGAGTAGAGCCCTCGGTTCTTATGTAAGTACTGAGTAGAGCCCTCGGTTCTTATGTAAGTACTGGGTAGAGCCCTCGGTTCTTATGTAAGTACTGGGTAGAGCCCTCGGTTCTTATGTAAGTACTGAGTAGAGCCCTCAGCCAACACCTCGTTAAACTTTCACAATGACAATCTGTAGATTTACTCAAGGTCTAAATAGGCACTTACTAGTGTTGGGACTTAGCCAGTGGCTCAAGCTCAATGTTATCTATTTCTAATGCTACAAGGAAAGAAGACGAGGAAAGAAAGCTGCTTGAGTATTAGTACTCTCAGCCTCAATGATACGTACATCTAAAGCTAATGCTATCCCTCCCTCTCTCAACTATAATACTTTACCTAATGCTAACACTAGCCCTCCCCTTTACTGTCCCCTCTTTCCCAGTATTCCTGACGGGCAGCGACCGCATCCCCATCCATGGCATGGAGAGCCTCCGCATCTCCATCCAGTCCACATCGGCCGAGGAGCACTATCTGCCTGTGGCCCACACCTGCTACAACCTGCTGGACATGCCCCGTTACCAGACCAAAGAGACCCTGCACCGCCGTCTCACCCAGGCCGTGGAGCAGTACGAGGGCTTCAGCCTGGTGTGAGACCCAGTGGCTGGGTCAGTGGCTCCCCCTAGAGGCCTGGAGGACCAGGGGGAATTAGCATGGCTGCTAATGCTAATGTACTTTAATAACAACGCCCTGTGAATGGGGGTGGCTGAATGGACGGATGGGTGGTGGGAAGGGGGCTGCTATTCCATATCACTTTCCCTATACAGTTTACCGTAAGAGATGATATATTTTGAGTTATAATTGTCTTCTATGCAGATTGATGTATATAACTTGAACAGTTTTAATTAAACCAGCTTTTTTGTTGCTTTAAGATAAAAAAAATTAAAAAATGATACATGTCAGAGGTGAACATTGAAGCCCTTTACCTGGGATCTGGTCTTTTACCGCTGTTCTTGGGTCAGTTTGAGGACAGATGATACCAGATTAATACATCAGTCTGGCCTTTTACCGTTGATCTTGGGTCAGTTTGAAGACAGATGATACAAGATTAATACATGAGTGAACAGCAGGCAGACAGTTCCATACTCAAGCCCAATAAATACATGGCGTTCTAATGCCATACCCACAATACCAGTCTATTTCTACATTAAAAAGACTAACTGACCGACTGGAGTTACTTACATGTCCTCAATCTTACATTTATCAATATTTCTTTGATTGCGATGCCGTTAGAGTGATTTTATTACAGTAGTATTGAAGTGTCTTTTTTTTATGGATGTTAAAATGTCTGTGTGCATGTTGTCGAGAGGAAACGCTAAAAAGACACCTCATCGTTACATTATAAACAAAACACAGAAATACAGCTAATCCAAATTTCTTTGATCCCTGTAACCCCAGATTAGGACTAAATAATCTCAATGTCAATCTGGGAGATCTATTGGTGCCACGAGGTCAGAATGAGTGCACATTCGTGGCCTTGCGGATAATAGGTTGACTTGCAGAATATCTGTTCATGGTTCCCACCGGTTCCTTCTATGGTGAGACAGCATTCGGAGCAACGGCATTAGGATTGGTCAATTTGACCTGCAGAATTAGTCTTGGGTCATTGATTAGGTTTAAGGAACAGATTATATTGGGTCATGTTATTAGCAATAACGAACTGAAGCAAACAGCTCAGTAATGTAATGACGTTTGGATGAGGGTCAGGTGACGCTGCACTCTGAACATCTCTGCATTGTTTCCCGGCCACTACTTCAATGACTATTCTCTCAAGTGTATCTGGATCGTGTGTTGATATGCAAGTGATAACTTTGTCTGTGCATTCTGCCTATTCAGTCCTATTACCGAACGTCTCAGCCAATGGAGGTATTGTATCGTATACCGTTTCCTTTCTTCAGCCATGTCTTTCTCCACTGTAACTGGGGTTAAGACAAACATGTCGTAATCTATAGGGATGGCTGGTCTCCTTGTTTGTCTTTTGTTTTAATACATCATTAGCCACAAATTCTCCCAAGGGGAATAATTACTATTATTTTGATGTATTACTCTGTCGCCCTCAGTGTAAACAATGACATAATAAACAAAAAATGTCATAGTGACCTTTTTGTTTATTCAAAGCTGAGCTAGGGCAATACCTGACGGAGGCTCAGTGTGTTCTATTATAGCCTGGTCCCTAATCCATTTGTGCCATTTTGCTGACTAAAGCAGTTGGCAAGACAAACCGATCAGCGACCAGGCTAGGGGAAAAGCCTATTCATTCCTTATTCTTATTTCACCACCGTAATGGCGACAATTCCAAATCATGGGGGTCAATGTTTCTTGGTCAATGTATGCAAATAAGGGCTTATTAGTGGATCTATAACTGGATTGTTTCAAGTATATCATATTTAATTTTGTACCTTTTAAATGGATGACATTTCTTTATTTTTTTCCTGAACAAATAAACGTAATTCCAGCTTGCCCTGTAGTTGTGTTTTAGATCAAGAAGCTATTTTATAGATTGGTCTGGGAATAAGGATTTGCTTGTTGTGGATAAATGAGAGGTGCATATAGGGGGACTTTGTGTAAAGAAATTCATTTTGCTGAAGAGTTTAACCAATATCTGAATGAAATTGCCATGTTCTTTGGTCTTTACATGCATGACATTGATGTGTTCTTGTAGTATTTCCCTGTGAAATGTGTTGCGATTCATCACACCAATTTAGTACCACACAAACACACCAATGAAAACCCAACACCAACAAACTCAGTAAAAATATGTTTGGTTTTATATTATATATACAAAATACATTTACAATTTATGTACTAAAATGTACACACCCATAATTCATTATGTCCACCAGTGTTTTACATTCAATAAAAACGAAAGTCACACTGTTAAAATGATCCATTTTGGAGAAAAAGGAAAAATGTACTTGCTCACTTAGCAATGTAAACATAGATCTGGATCCATATTTACAAGGAACAAATAGGCTATGATAAAATACCTACATAGAGAAAGAAAGCAGCATGCCTTGGTTGAGTATTGAAGGTTCTGCGTTGGGGATTGGCGGCCATTTTGATAGTTATTGGGACTTTTCTTTAAGGATGGATGTTCCACACAAAATGGCCCTTGTCGGTGTTGAAAAGTGCGAGCAAAAATATACCACTGATTTCAAGACAGGATAGCTTATTTTCACACAAAGTGAATAGGAAAAGATAAAACACACCAATGCAAAATAATATACAAGCAGTCAAATTCATAAGTGACTGATGAATATGATCACAATAATTAATTAAATTGTATACATTGATCCACTACACTATTTTGATATGCAATCAGTCATTTTCTTTGGATCATAATAAGACAGACTATTTGTTTTGTATTCTAGTTCTCAGTTTAAACAAATTTACGCTCCTCTGACATTTTCTCATAGTTATGCTAAAAATACACACAATTTCTGGAAACAAACAAATATAAGCATTGATGATGACAACTGTGTTTTTCCTAGGTTAACATCGAGATTATTGCCACGTTCACGTGCTAGTCGGAACTAGGAAAGTCGGAAATGTTCGACTTGCTAACTGGTTGTAGTTATACATGTGCAGCGTTCAACCAGTTTGCAAGTCGGATATTTCAGAGTTTCCTATTTCCGACTTGCACATGAATGTGGCATATGGCACCAATCATGAGTTACATTTTAAAAAATCCATCCATTGGCTAAACTCTGCTAGACTGGTTCTCTGATTGGTTGTTTGCAAGCAGATTGTAACTGTCTGTCTCCCTTACAAAAATACACAATCCCCTCAATTTTTCTGATTACAAAATCTTGTTTCTCAAAATGGCAATACCTTAAAGTACACAATTCCAAATCTAATGTTATACTCCACATTTTAAGACTTTTTTAAATCCAATATAAAAGTCTATATGAACTACCATATAAACATTCAAAGGAAGAAAAATAAATTAAATCAATACAACACTTCGTAAATGTATCCTTTAAATTAGTGATGACTATTCAGTGTAGGGTAGATCTTGGTATCAATCAATATCAAGATGCACAAAAATGTTTAAAAAAATCTTCCTTTGAAAAAAGGTTGGTTTTGGTCCACTCTCTGCGATGGCAGGAAAATGCAGATGTTTCCGGTTCTCAGGGATACAGTATTTTCCTCCACTTCCCCTGAAAAACCGATGTGGGGACTCTGCTCAGGCGTCTTTTAAGGCCTGCTACGTTAGGTTAGTATTCATTCAAAGATGCCCGACATTTTGAGTTCCGGGGTTCTTCTTCTATACGAGGGAAACAACAGACAAGATGGAGTAGCCTCCGGGGCAGCACCTACATGTCAGTTCCAACACCTCTCAGGTCAGTAACTAAGCCATACCGTTTCCCTTCTACAGTTGGGATTAAATCAGGGGGCAACATGTTGGCATCTCCTGAAGCCAAATGTGTATATGGCACAATTGGCACAAGAAAGAAAATACAAATATTGTGAGGGATGATGAGGTGTATCTGTTTTGCTATGGATGGTTTTCCTTTCCATGGGCTGGTGTGGTTCATCTCTTATTGAGACTGAGCCTCATTCATTCCTCTGTCAGTCTTTGATGTTTGATTTTCTTTAGAGGAACTTAGAGGCATCTCCTTTGCTGATGAGAACCTCTATCAGCCTAAGCTTGGCTTTGATGTGCTTGTATTCGTTATACTCTACCGCCAAAGGGGAGCGGTCTTCCTTCTGCACGTTTCTATAGCAACAGCAAGTGGGAGGAAGCAAAATACAAACATTAGCTGAATGGACTACAGTCAAAATGGCTGTGCAACCAAAGATGAAGGACAGTAATGAGTCCTCGCATCATCTAATTGTTTACATTTAGTCCAACTATGACACGAAACAGAACCGGAAACGTCATCTTACCTGCCGTTTTGCCTGAAGAATTGATCTTCAAACTCTCTTAGGTTCTTGCGGATTCTCTTTTTTTCCTCCCGGGCCTCTTGTAGCTGCTCCACTAGTTCCGGCCTGTGTGGGGGGGGGGGGGGAGACAAACACAGCTTTAGGCATCTGAACCTCAAAGGTTGTTTTGACTCTAAAAGGCTTTTAAAGTCCTTCAAGTTGTTTCAATCTTAGTTGTTTAAGAAGTGAACGTTCTTCTAAACACATGAAATACCACAGCTAACTTTAATTGATAAGACATCAACAATAACATGAGACTAAGGATAGCAGTACTTTAATTCTACAATCTAAACTACAATGTCCATGTTATTCACCCATCTAGATTCTTTAGATATAGGTCAATTATATTTAATCCAATTCAACTTAATTTATCCCCTCAGGGGCAATTAAGAAGAGGTCAGTGTCGGTTTGGGTGCTTACATGGTGGCCGAATGCAGGTTGGACAGGCGCATGTCAGTGGTGTTCTTGGAGGGCGAGAGCTCGTCGACGGGCGAGATGAAGCCGTCCGTCTCCTCCTCCAGCTGGTCCAGGAAGCCCAGCATACTGAAGTCTGGACGCACTGTCCCTGTGATCTGGCACTGGGGCTTGTTGTTGGACTCAGAGTCATCCTCAGAGCCATCCTCCTCTTCCTATGGGGACAAAACCAGCGAAGGGGGAGGTCAGTGGAGGGTTAAGGGGGGAAAGGTTGAGCGATGCTGGGGTGAACTCATCGTAGCGCCATGGGGCTGTCAAGGGATCCCCAGGGTCAAGAGCTAGGTTAATGCAAGAGAATCAAGTATTGTGAATCTAATGTTACTGGAATCAGAGCACAAAGAAGAATTTATTCAGTCATTTTTCAGGCACAGGCCAGTTTGATGAGGTTAATACATGTCTATTGTTAATTTTTCCACTTTGAATTTCTTTTAGACGGTCTCAATCAAAACTATTCTAATACATCCACAAATAGCAGCACACACGTGATGAGCATCTCAAGACCAGAGTTGTTTTGACGATCTCCCTGTTTTTGCTTGATTGGATTATTTGATTATCCGATTTATTTTTGGTGTACACACACATTGACACACACCATGCACAGGCAAGTCGCCTTGTTAGTCCTCCTCACACACTATCAAGTTGATCCCAAAGCAATCAATCTAACAAGTCATGAAGCAGCAATCTAAGCATCAAAAACCAAGTTGATATTGAATCAAAACCGCCCTCCACGAGTGCTATGGGCGGCCACCCAATCCACAGGCTGCAATCAGGTTTGGTTGAGAGGTGAGGGAGTAGGGGATTGGAGGGTGCGAGGGGGAGGGAGTTGCGTTCTGATCACTGATTAGTCGAGCACGAGCAGCAGTGTGTCTTCACCTTGATGTCGTCAAAGAAGAGCGCGGCTTCGCCCTCGATAATGGGCTGAAGTTGAGGACCTCTGCGTTTGCTGGAGGGGGAGGCCTGAGGGTTAACAAGGAGGAGTTACCACTCGAGAACTGACCCCAGTTCAGCTCTGACTACAGAGCACATAGAGAAACTGACTGAAAAGCATCCACTACAAACTGATCCTGGATCAGGTTTGTCACTGTAGGAATTTCTTCTGAACACTTCCATGCTTCTTTTGGAACCTGTACCAAGTACTAGGATCAGAATGACCTGCTCTTGTTTGTGGGACCTTGTCACGACCATAATAGGCTTCTTCAGTGAAAACAGCACTAGGCTCTCGTGTGATTTTAAGCCTCTGAAAGGCAGGCTGTGTAACAGGTTCTTAGCTCAAACAGATAAGGGTATCACGAGTCAGCTCTTTAACACAATGAATTCAGCAGTTGACATAACCCTATATGCCACCATGTACATTACATCTACCGAACATAAACGTTTGCTAGATCTCCAATTTATATAATGAGGATTAAATCTATTATATAAAGTGTGTTCTGTACAGTACATTAGGTTCATAACATATTGCGTAATCAAAGTGTTCACACAAGAAATGAAAGGGGAAAACTGGGACAAAACATTAAAATGTTCTTTGTATACCCGTTACATAAACCATATGGAGATTAAATGTATTACAATGGAAAAAATATATTCTAATAACCTTTAATGCATTGGTGGTTAGAGGTTATTGTGAGATTATATATATATATATTTTATCCCCTTCTGGTTTGAATCCAGCCTCAGCGAATCCTTATATCTGATGAGAATCTGAACTCTTGAACAGTGTTTTCTGCCCCTCCGTACCCATCTTTCTAGTCTAGAGGGAGAGTCTGCACAGCTGGTGTGTGTATGTGTTCGTAGTTCCCTGTGGCCAGCTGAGTTGCTGTGGCCCCAGCTTGTCACCTTTGAGCTCTGTTAAGAACCTGTGGATCCACTGAGCCGCTTAAACCGAGTTTAGGCTTAGGGCATTGGCCTTGAGGCTAACCTAGCGCTACGGCTAGCCACTACATACAGTCCTGCCTATGGACACTAATGCTAACATTAGCGTTGTTAGGATTAAGTGCCCACGTAAAGGAGCTTGATCTTCAGCCAATTCTATGTGGTAACCTTTACCACCAGCTCCTCAAAGAGCAACCCAGGAACAACTCTGCTGTGGAGAAAATGAAGGGAGAGAGCTAGCTATACTTACAATGACGGGGATGGTGGAAGCTCTGCAGAGGATCTGTTTGACCAGGCGGTATCTGTCGTACAGGGGCTTCATGATCTGTCTCTCAGTCTTGGTAACCTAGAGAAGAGGCAGAGAGAAAAGGGAAAGGCACATTGTTAGCAATAGCACACCGCTAGACTCCCCTGGGGCGCTACAATAGCACTCTGCTAGCTAGGGCTGACACACAACAACATGCAAGGTAACAGATTCCATCCCCATCAACTCAAATCTTTTTTGTTTTTTTAGTACCTCAGAGGACAACTGGCCATAAACTAGGATAGAAAGTCACACAGGGAAGGCTATGGGTGTCAGAAGTGACACCTTTCCACTTCCTGATAAACAACATTAACGAGGATTAGCCCTTGCAATTAGTCCAATCAAAAACGGATTCCATGTCCCTTCCTTAACAGTTCAATTAAGACGTTAGCTGGCTTTTTGTCCTTTAGCCATTGTCGTCGCTGAGACGACAATACTCGTTACAGCTGTCTAAAGACGTTTGGCCTGCCAATAAAGATATATTGCAGTGCAGAAGGTCATGTTTTCATTGGTATTTCATCCTTTTAATAATGTATTGTTGTATCTGGGTCTCTATGGCTGCATTTATACCAGCAGCCATATTCTAATATTGTTTTTCATTAATTGATCTTTTGACCAACCAGATCAGCTCTGAAAAAGATCTGCTGTGAAAAGATCTGATGTAAATTGGTCAAAAGACCAATTAGTGGAGAAAGAAAATCAGAATATGGTTGCCTGTGTAAATGCAGCCAACGTTGTATCTAGGTTGCATGAAAAGATTGCCTAGTTCAAAGCACACATCTGTGTGCACACATTCTGCACTCCACACACACATAAACAGCCTGGTTCAAGACATTATTCACTCTTCAGTTGTGATCTAGGTCAGGTTTTCCACTGTACAGAGGCTGATTTAATGCATTTGTTGGAATTTTTTTAGCTATCAGTTACTGTTCAGGCAGATGGGTGGGCTATCTAGAAGGCTCTATGAAATAGTTTTGGGGCAGGAAAGGGACAGTGGACAAGACACTCACTGGTCTACCGTGGATGCCTTCGTAGTACAGGAGAGCCTTCTGTAAGGCCACCTTCTCAGCGCCGATCTGCTCCCGGGTCATATCCTATCAGAGGAGGAAGACACTGTTAGCCTTTAGCCGTTAACCATTAGCATTTAGCTATTAACAGTGGTCCGGCATGTACAATAAGCGGCTCCTATCTCACCTTGACGTCCTCGGGCCGCCCCACCTCGTCCCTCTTCTCCTGCAGCTTGTTCTGGACGCCCTCCAGGGTGTTCTCTACCGGAGGCTTGGGCGCCTTCTCCTGTTGGGGCTTCTTCTCCAGCTGGGAGCCAAAGCTCTTGGGCAGGGTGTTGCTGCGCTGGCGAGTCAGCGGAGGGAGGTCCTCCTCAGACTTGTGGAGCTTGTGCTCTTTCAGGTCTTTGCGGAGCTTGGCCAGTTCATTCATCCACTTCAGGACCTCTGGGTTGTCAGCCTTGTCACTGTGTGAGGGCTGTAAACAACAACAACATGATTTATCTTAATCCACAAACAGCAGCAGTGGGTAGTTTGACGTCTTCCCACAACATCTTGACTTCATCAATTGACCCCATTCCTGACACCCCTCCCATCAGCTGAGTCTCATTATGAACTCTCTAATCGTGTTTACTTTGAAGGAAGCCAGTCGAGTCTTATAAATGTCATTTTATATTTCTGTGCATTTCTTTGGATGCCTTTGCTATATCTGCTAATAAGCTTGTTGTGCTGCCCTGCTTTCTCTGATATACTGTAGCTACTTTAGAAATCAATCAGAAAGTGGCTCACTAATTTTTCCTTGCTGTCCAATGTTTCAGCTACGAGGGTCTACTACTTACCCTGTATTTGCGCTCCTCCTCAAACTTCTCCTCGTACTTGTGGATCTTCCTCTTGAGACCGTGGATCTTCTTGGAGAGCTGGGCTGAGGTCAGCTCTTGCTGGTCGTCGTCCCCGCAGGAGCCCAGAGAGGAACTCCTCCTCCGACTGCAGGATAGAGACACAGCCATAGAAATAGAAGGACTGCCTGTTGCTATGGACACAAAGTCACGTTGGACGTATGCACACGCCTTCACTCTAAACACACAATCTGATGGCCACCCATTGTAAAAACACACACGCATGAACACACATCTAATCACACATTGTGACTCCCATATCTTGTAAATAAAACAGTGCCACACAAAAACAGTAACACATACTCAGTCACACAAACAAACCTACACACACACACTACTAGTCCCCAAAGTCAACAGTACTGTAAGTCCATGTTGGTTCCTCACCTGGCAAAGGAGTGTGCATTGGGCGGCGAGGGTGGCACCTCGGTGTCATCTATGTACTGCTGGCAATGACCGTAGGCGTGGAAACGGGGGGACAGCATGGGGTCGCTGTCCTCTTCAATCAGCTGGCGAATCAGGCGGCCCCCCACTTGGGGCGAAATGCACGCCTCCTCGCTGTCCATGCTCTCCCGTTGCCACGACGAGTAGGCCGGGACTGGCTCTGTGGAACACACAGAAAATAACACAGGTTAGTCTGATAATGACAGAACCTCCATGAAAACACACACAAACACACTAAATGTGGGTTAGACTACCATGGACCACTCCAAAACATACTGCACTCTGCACACGTTGATATCCCAAGGCTTTGTAATCCAAAAGGTGATGCAATGAAAAAAAGGCAAGTGACAAAAACAGCACACACACACACACGGCAGAGACATGACCGTGGGCAGGGATGAGGGAGTGACCTGTGGAACTTGGCCGGCTCTATCAGCAGTCGACAAACACTGGCTTATCTCTCTCTCAAACACAGCTAGAGCTCAACATGGGCTCTGCTTGGCTGCAACATCTGAACCACAAACACCACTAAACATAGACAAAGTGAAGTCTAAGTAGAACACAGAAAAATAACGGCTTGCCTATCTGATTGGCATCTCAAGGGACGAGGCAAGCAGTAAGCAGCAGGAATCCAACTGATTGGATCCAAATGAATCAACCCCCACTTTAAGTCTAAACATGGCGGTCGCTCGTCACCTCGGCAACACCTTCTTGGCACCCGCATCTGAGCGCCCTAAAGGTCACTGCGGCATTGCATGATGAAGTTGTTCGCTAAAACTTTCACCACTAACTAATGGCTTACAGAACCATTCGTCTGGTTTCCCCAGCCCCTGGCCTCAGTTCAGCCCCAGCCAGAGTTCACTCCGACTCACCAATAATTACACTGTGGTGAAAATAACCATGCAGATGTCTCTGACCATCCCAATCCCAAGCTATAAATAAATTGGACTGCTCTTTGATGCCTCTGGTTGGGATAATGCAGGAGCCATGGCCTCCCTGGTAGAGGAATGGAATGGCTGTGACTCCAGAGTCAGCCTTGTCCCATATCGGTTTGTGATGACTTCACAATTCCTATGGTCATTGTCATCAATTTGCAAGACAGCGCAAGCAGATATGGGACCAGGCTATACGGAGAGTGACTGGCATAGGAAGAATATTGTTGGACTGTGTATGTGAGTGAGAGAGAGAGAAAGACCACGGCATTGTACCCACAGCAGGACTTGTACTGTATCACAGATCAGTGGAGCACACAGGCTGTTGTTGCTAGGAGAGGAGGGAAGGCTTCACTTCAGATAGCCTAAGCCACCACCACACAACAGCATTGTAAATACAACACTCAGCCAAGGATTGTTCTACTGACTGTGTATGTAGCTGCCTGCACGTGCGTATGTGTGGACGTGAGAGAAACCACGGTATTGTACCACAGGAAAAAGGAGACCATGTAGGATACACTGCACACTGGAGGTAACATAGCCAGAAGGGAAGGTGAGAGCAATAACAACGTCAGGTTTCCATATCACCAATGTAAACATTTAGAAGCATCAGAATTCAGGAAACTCTCTTTGAACACACACACACCCTGTAGCTGCACATGCATGTTTTTCTAAGAAGAGTGGCGGATTGGGGCTCATATGGGAAGTGATTTAGGTTCGATAAAAAAAACCATTTTTTTGTTGGTTTAACATATCTCGAAATGGATAGATAAAAGCTTAATTTGCCATTTGTGTCACTTCAAAGTGACCAAAATGAAGTTTTTACCAATAGTAGTCCTACAACGGTTTAGTTTACAAATTGCAGGTCGAATTTCCCCGGGTAATTTTGACTCATATTGTTGATATTCTCTCGCGCACATAGGCCTATCTGCTGGTCGTCACTACTTACCACTCTAGCCGATTTTGACTTTGTGGTTGTGGTAACTAGTGGAAACCCTATCCGTTCCTCTGATACACACGACTACAGCAACACACCAACAATACAAATATCTACTGTATGTCCCAATATTATACGAGTTGTGTTATACAGAATAAAAGTAGTGGCATCTTTAGCTGCCAAATGCATGTAACGGTTAATATTGGCTCCTGGTTGTCGGTCTGTCTTAGCTACAGCTGATGACGCGCAGCAGCACACATTTGAAAACACCAGAGGTCTGTAACAAAGTTGCTTTCATGTTGCTTTCTTGAGTTTCTGAATTGAAGGAATTGTGTGTGATTTTCATTCACTAATGGATTGAGAATATGTTCCTATAGTGTGTAGCCTAACACTTGGTATCTGGACCTGTTACAGGGTATACAGGGTGAGTTCGTAAATTCACTGTAGAGTGCCAGAACGCACTCGTAGTGTGCTCTGGATGTTCGTAAATCCCGACCGTTTCGCTCTCGTAGCGTTCTGGACGCCCTGACGGAGGAGTAGGATTAATCTGAGCGTTCTAACCTCACAACGGCTGTCAAGCACTCACGCTAACTGGCTAAAGTTAGCTAGCTTGCTAGTTACTTCAAGACATAAATGAGAGAATACCTCATTCTGACAATTTATTTCGCCCTAGCAGAGCTGGTTAGGCTGAATTCATGTTATCCGGAGCGTTGGTGACTAACTGTACTGCTGGCAACAATTTAATTACGATTTGTTTTGCCGACGTTTACTGACACCAGCCATATTCAACGAGTGTTGAGCGTTCATAAATAAATTCATCAGTTATTCTGCGCTCTGGCAAACTCAGCCGAGAGTGCTCTGAAATCGGAGTAGATTGCCAGAGGGAATTTACGAAGGCACCCATAGACTGGAGACCTCACTCAGCACGACTAGTAGTGCATGCTGGACTGTAGACGGTAAATAATATTCACGAAAGCCAGCTAACGTTATCTGTCTGCTGCTGTAAGGCTAGTTGTTTAGTTGACAAGCCAACGCGCATTGCTAGCAAATATGGAGACTTTGCCGGAGTTAGCTGTCTACTATAATTTTTTTCGTCTTAGATGTTAGATGTTAAGTTTACAATTGCAACTTTTTGATTGCGAATTTTCCGGACGAGTGTTGGCACTGCAAGTGATAAAGCAGATAAAGGCGCTATACATATACTGCAGTATAGTTGTGTCTGTAAATTCTAATTACATTTTACTGCTGTGACGTTCAAAGCTAACGCGACTTGTAAAATGCTATTTTTTTATAATAGTAAGTACTAGGTTGCCTTAGATCGTGTAACTACATACCAGTAGCTGTCTAATACTGACCAACGACCTGAGTTTGTTTACAAAAAAAGGACAACTGTCACCCCGATAATAATTCATAAACACAAATTACATAACTGAGATTTAGGCTATGACGTATGGCTCGGGTCATGGAGGTGCTGGCTTGGAAGGTACTTAGTGTGTGCGCGGTATGCTACTATAGGACTACGTGCGGTTTTACACGGTCCTTCAAGGCATGTCGGGACTGCCTGGGGCGCGGGAGGCGCGGGAGCAGTAGACTAGTCTCCCTAGGCAGAAGGTTGCCTCACACAATGTATCCAATCAACACTGCTGCGTATGGGTTTACTAGATGACAGTGAGCAGCAGGTCAACCTCTCAAACAATTCGACGTGTTTTAACCTATTATGCCAGCTTACACAGCCAAGCAGCCAATAGGGCATTCACCATGGCATTTCAAATGAGGTCTTTAAATCAACCAGCACAGCATCCAGCCCATTGTAGTTGAGGTATGCCATGCTGTCATGCCCCTAAAGGTTGGGATGTGATTGGTTGGGAGCAGAATATGCCCAAGCACTGTTTAGTGATGTTGCCATGCAGTAGTAAAAGGTCATGCAACAGGCATTTGGCCTTTTCCTCTCTGTTCTGTCTCTAATGGGTTATTTGTATCAAGGCAAGACAAGTCCCGGTTCCAATGCCAGCCAGAATGCCACTTACCCTCATAATAACTCGACTGGAAAACACTTTTGAAATCAAGAAACGGATCGCTAAAGAATAGGGAATCTGGAGGGCAGAGAAGAGATGGGATAGGGGGGGGGAGGGAGGGAGGGAGGAAAAGAGAAAAATAAGGTGATAAGAACAGAGATGAGATGGAGGGAGGAAAAGATGATAAGATCCAGCCCGGTCACCCTGTTGCATGCGAAAGGTGAAGTGAGAATCATAGTGCATCATTCCCAATGACAGAGACATTACACAGTAGTAAACAAGTCCTCTACTCTAACTAGCTGTATGTACGTGGAGCTGGCACACAGCAAATATCTGCTCACCATGACTGTAGTTGGCACAGGCTGCACTGGGTAAAAGGTTTCATGCCACTGTACCATCCACCGTCCCAACCATCACTACCTCATCCATTCCTATTGCAACAACCTCATCTGTTTTCCTGCTTACCCCCTCTACAGGACACAGGTACTTACAGATACCTTACGCATAACAAAAACGCTCGTAGTCTCATGGCTCTATATTTAAAGGGGAGAGAAAGGACCTACTGCCAGACAAAAAGACCCCAAACATCACTCAAGTTCACTGCTGTTTAATCAAACACTCAAAACCCAAGCTCTGACTAGCCTTGCTCTTCCTCTGGCTTCAAAAGATCCAAGCGTTCCAATTGCCTTGCCTGCATCTAGGAGAAATGCTTCTTGTGATATGGGAACGCCATGTCACGGTCAATCATAAGCACTCCCCTGGGAGTTGTAACTCTCAGTAGCTCAGAGGAGTCTAAAGCATTATGCCTTTAAGAAGGTACCTCCTGTAGCATGGGATTCTTTTGTGCCAGGTAACACGCGGAATGTGACTTCAAAACTGAACAAAGTCTTGTTTTTGTCCTCTCTCACCTCTCCTCATCCCTCCATTCATGGCTGTGAGAGAACAACACCTGGTGATACCTCTCACTCTTTCTCCAGAAAACACACACTATGTGCGTACACACACACACACACACACACGCTGCCTGCACTGCCAAAACCCCTAACACCAAACATTGGCTGCAGCCCTGACTGACTGCATCAGTTAGCATTTCTATGCAGACAGACACTACCTGAATATTTATCTGTCTATCACACTCACTTTGGAGCAAACAAGGACTAAGCACCAGGCTTACACAGTGCTCCTTAGCTGAATAGGACAAACATGTCTCAAGCCCTACCACTAGAAGGCGTCTTTGAGTGCTTTTGCGCCGTTGGTACTGGACTGAACTAGAGACACAATTCAAGACAAACAGTGCTGTTTGAGTTAGAATAAATACTGAATCCAAAGGAAATGTTTGAACAATATTTTTCTTAAGGTGTGACCTATTTCCATTGGGGTTAGGCAGTTTGGGTTGGGCATGACCGCTGCCTGCACCGAGCAACCACACAGGACATTATTTAGTATCCAATATTCAAGTTACTATAAAAAATGGTGCCCATGCAAGTCCCTTCAAGTCTGAAACTGCAAGTGGACTTGTCTTTTAGGTAACTTGCCCTGTGCAAACAAACCTAAGCAATCTAACAACTCTGCATTCAGTCTCACTAGTGTACAAAAACACACTTTTTCAAACTCCACCCACCTCCGACTTTTCTTTCGCAATCTCTCACAAAAACAATCAGACAAGTTGTGCAGCATCTAACAGCCTTTCCTTCCTGATACTCCAACCCCACTCAACAACATGCTGCTAATAATTGTTGCACCATGGATTAAAAGCTTACAGAGAAACTAAAATAAAATATTTATTTTCTAATATCAAACTCTTTTCTGACATGGTTTAATCCCCCAGAATCCACTGTATTGCAGTTATTTAACAAACATATTGAACATTTTGAATGGCTGCGAAAATCTCTCCAAGGTCCTTTTTGACTTACATTTCTTTCTCTCTAAAAAAGAATAAGCAGACATGCCCATGATAGACTAATGAATAATAGAATACCTCTGTCTATTTCTGTATAAACTATGCATGACCAATGAGATACGATACCTTGGCATGAATAAACAAATAGACACACTTCATTGCTTACATCCAATGCCATGTGCAGAGTTGAAATCCAACCTTAATGAACACACACACACACACACACACACACTTATTGTTCCTAGGGTTAATCTAATCATGCAGGCACACACACACACACACACACACACCATACGCACTTAAAAAACTAAATGCCAGGAGCGTTTGCAATATCAATGTGAAGACAATACATCCCGACCACATCAAACAAGATCAATGTCAATCCCTTTAAGAAAAGATTAAACCTCAACGCCCCTAAAACAGTACAGTATTTTTCACCTGTAATCTTCCCCTTTAATGATTGTTGTAAGCAATCTGGAAGCTATTCACAACCCACAAACTGCCCAATAACTGCCAACATGCCAGCAGCATGTGCAAACCGTAAAAATACTCACTCTTTCACTCTTCAATAACTCATGGTAGCAGCACGACAACACAACAAAAAAACTCCAAGTGGTCTGATGAAACAGGAGCCACATTTGTCAAAAAGGCAATACAAATATCTGCTATCTAAATGCAATATGCTGTGTCAAGCTGTGTACACAAGCACAACACCTTCAGTAATGGTGCAGCTTCTCCAGATATAGAAGCAGAGAGACTTTAAGAGCATCTGAGTCCATAAATCTTCTTGAAGACGCAGAAGGAGCCACCACAACAAGAGGAGGAGGAGAGGGAGCAGGAGAGTTGCAGCTGCCACCCAGACACCCATGTGCTGCCTAGAAGGAAGGGAAGGACTGAGGGAGTGTGTGGAAGAGGGGAAGAAAGGCTGGGGGGGGGAATTGGACTCAAGATTTACCTCCCCAGTTGTTATTGTCAGTCAGCACCGACAGGTCCAAGCGGGGTACGTCCTCGCCGCATTCCTGGTCCGAACTCCGGACGATGACCCCCCTCCTGTCGGCCGTTTCACAGCTACTAGGCAGCTCCTGGATCTTCATACTACTGAGTCGTGTCTGCACAACCATGGAGAGACACAAAACAACAAGGGCTGGGAGTGAGCATGCTCCTTAAGTTCAGCCATACACTGCCTCTGCCTGGCCCAGCCTACCACAGCCCTTGCAGGGGGGGTGACAACACTCCTGATTGGTCCACCGTGCGTGTCTGTCTGTGTGTGTGTGTGTGTGAGGTTTAATGCTCCTCCTCTTTTCCCTTTGGGCTCCCACCCCTTCCTCTCTCTCTCTGTCTGTGCATATGCACTGATCCTTCGGAGTGGTTTGTCTCACAGTAGCCAGAGCAGAAGGGAGGGGGAGAAAGGGAGGAGGAAAAGAAGGAGGGAGAGAAGGAGGTATGGCAAAGAAAAGCAAGCAGATTATTCGTCAGACGCCAGCACACAGGCTGAGATTTTCTTTCCCCTCTCTTCTGCTGCAGAAAGACATCCTTGCCTTGGAGCATGGAGTTCTCTCTTCCTCTTTTGGCTACCACTCTCGCCTTTCCTCCTCTCCTGTGCTCTCTTTCCCCATCGTTTTTCTTTCCCTCTTCCGAATCCCCCCTCTCCCAATCATTTTCTACCCTTTTCACCTTCCCTCCCCCCTTATCTACAAATACCATTATCTCTGTCGTAGTACGTCTACTCTTTCAATATCTCCCCCCATTCTTAGCCCTTTTCAATGCACAACCAAATGGAAGCTTTTTTGACCATAGCACTCAAACATCCTATCAGATGCCAGCCTAGCAAAACGTTAACAATCCCTCACCATTACCGAAAGTGAATTCAGATGGTGGGTCATGCAGGCAGGGCGTGCGTCCAAAACAGACAGGACTTTGTGCTAAACCGAGGGGGGGGGGGAGGGTTAGCTTCCCCTCTAGCCTCTGCCTAGGTGTGGGACAGAGTTATTTTAGGAACAGATCAGGGATTAAAACTGCCCCAGCCTCATAAATGCCACCTATAAAAGGAACTGCCATTGAGGGGCTGTTGTGTATGATTACAGGTAGTGGTATAACTGGGGGGGTGAAAGGTGAATGTTACTGTAAGGCCAATGATAGGGAGTTATCAAGCGCTCACAGCTGTTGTCTGGCAAATAGCTTTGATGTGACTGATAGTGGGAATTTGTCCCAGACACCCAGCTGTCCAACGCTGGGGGACCATAGACCATGTAACAACGGACATTTAAACACACTGAATCTGAATCTCAAAATGTCCTTCCTTTTCGCTCTTAATCTCTCTTTCCTACGCTTCAGTCAAGGAGCATACTGTCATTGTTTACTGGGAAAGTGAATTGCGGCCACACAGTGTGTGTGTGTGTGTGTGTTTTGCGCATATACGTGAAGCTGGAACACACACACACACAGTGTGTAACAGGACACCCTCAAAAGTAATATAACCCGAGTTCTAAAAAAAGCGAGACTCTCAGATTCAAAAGCACTTCATGTTACAGAAACACAAACACTTCAGAAGGAAAACAACTACTATTCAACCCCAATCAATCAACTCATTTAGGTTCATATGATTGATATGTGGCCATGAGCAGGCTGTTGGGTCAAACAATAGTAACCTCTTGACTACATCTCAAGTTGTGAAGAAAGAGCCGATTACCTTGAGAATGACTGGGGTCAAAGACGTCGAAAGAAGGACAACACTGCTACAAACATTTTCTCAAGTGTTCTGTGCCCTCTTTTCCTTCAACTGTTTCAAAGCACACTTCTTACACAACAATTCACCTGATGTCATTTCTGCAATGCAGATCTCTTTCGGGCACTGAAACTAGTCGCCCTTGATACCACCAAAGGGGTCATTGACATGCAAATTAGGACAATTTAATCAAAGACTTTCAAAGCATCGCCCCATTAGAGGTTATACAGAGAAAGGACTAGAAATGTAATGTGATCAAATCACGTTTCACACATGGACGAGCTAATGATAGGTTTGATTCCATCTTTTTCAGTCACATTAATCATCATCCTTATTGCGGTTAATGATCACATTGCTGTAAGAATTACAAAATTGCTATAAAAACGATATGATATATAGTAGCAGTGAAAAGTTTGGACACACCTACTCATTCGAGGTTTGTTCTTTATTTTTTACTATTTTCTACATTGTAGAATAATAGTGAAGATATCAAAACTATGAAATAACACAGATGGAATCATGTAGTAACCAAAAAAGTGTAATATTTAATATTTGAGATTCTTCAAAGTAGCCACCCTTGAATGTGCAAAGTTGTCATCAAGGCAAAGGGTGGCTACTTTGAAGAATCTCAAATATGAAATATATCTTTATTTGTTTAACACTTTTTTGGGTTACTACATGATTCCATATGTGTTATTTCATAGTTTTGATGTCTTCACTATTATTATACAATGTAGAAAATAGTAAAAATAAAGAAAAACCCTTGAATGAGTAGGTGTGTCCAAACTTTTGACTGGTACTGTATATATACACTGTATTACTAAAAAAAAAAAAAAACGTATTAATGTACCATCATAGTAGTCATTTTCAGCAAATGTTTCTATCAACAAGTCTCTGGAAAATACCACACACAACAGAAATATAAACATCTGTATACAGTCCCAATCATTTCAGGATTAACCCAGACTCACTAGAAGACAGAACAGCTTGACCGCGGGTGTCACGACTTCCGCCGAAGTTGGTGCCTCTCCTTGTTCGGGCGGCGTATGGCGGTCGACGTCACCGGTTTTCTAGCTGCCACCGATCTACGTTTTTTTTATCCGGGGCTTTGGTCAGGTAGCAGCTCCCATTACCTCCTTGCTGAAGGGGGGACTGGTGCGACTGCAGTGGTCAGCTGGGGCGGACAGGGCTTTTGGTCACCTGAAAGCTCTGTTTACCTCGGCTCCCGTGCTGGCTCATCCTGATCCCTCCTTGGCATTCATAGTAGAGGTAGACGCATCCGAGGCTGGTATAGGAGCTGTGCTGCCTCAGCGCTCGGGTACGCCACCAAAGCTCCGCCCCTGTGCTTTCTTTTCGAAGAAGCTCAGCCCGGCGGAGTGAAACTATGATGTGGGGGACCAGGAGCTGTTGGCTGTTGTCAAGGCTCTGAAGGCGTGGAGACATTGGCTTGAGGGGGCTAAACACCCTTTCCTCATTTGGACTGACCACCATAATCTGGAGTACATCCGGGTGGCGAGGAGAATGAACCCTCGCCAGGCAAGGTGGGCCATGTTTTTCACCCGTTTTGTTTTCATCCTATCCTACAGACCAGGTTCCCAAAACGCTAAGGCAGTCGCACTGTCCTGGATGTATGACACAGAGGAGCGGTCCACGGATCCCACTCCCATACTTCCGGCTTCTTGCCTGGTGGCACCGGTGGTATGGGAGGTAGACGCGGACATCGAGCGGGCGTTACGTACAGAGCCCACTCCCACCCAGTGTCCAGCTGGGCGTCTGTACGTTACGTTTAATGTCCGTGATCGATTGATCTGTTGGGCCCACACGTCACCCTCCTCTGGTCATCCCGGCATCGGTCGGACAGTGCACTGTCTTAGTGGGAAGTACTGGTGGCCCACTTTACGTGAGGGTTTATGTTTCCTCCTGCTCGGTGTGCACCTAGTGCAAGGCACCTAGACACCTGCCCAGAGGGAAATTACAACCCCTACCCATTCCACAACAGCCGTGGTCACACCTATCGGTGGATTTTGTGACGCATCTTCCTCCGTCACAAGGAAACACCACGATTCTGGTTGTTGTGGATCGGTTTTCTAAGTCCTGCCGTCTCCTTCCTTTGCCTGGTCTCCCTACATCCCTACAGACTGCAGAGGCCTTGTTTACACACGTTTTCCGGCACTACGGGGTGCCTGAGGAAATAGTGTCAGATTGGGGTCCCCAGTTCACATCGAGGGTCTGGAGGGCGTTCATGGAACGTCTGGGGGTCTCGGGCCAGCCTGACCTCAGGGTTTCACCACGAGAGTAATGGGCAGGCGGAGAGAGTTAACCAGGATGTGGGTAGGTTTCTGCGGTCCTATTGCCAGGACCGACCAGGGGAGTGGGCGACTTTCATCCCCTGGGCAGAGATGGCCCAAAACTCCCTCCGCCACTCCTCCACTAACCTGTCTCCGTTTCAGTGTGTACTAGGTTATCAGCCGGTCCTGGCACCGTGGCATCAGAGCCAGATCGAGGCACCTGCGGTGGATGAATGGTTTCAGCGCTCGGAGGAGACATGGGACGCTGCCCATGTGCGCCTGCAACAGGCCATCAGGCGACAGAAGGTGAGCGCCGACCGCCACCGCAGTGAGGACCGGGTGTGGTTCTCGACCCGAAACCTGCCCCTTCGCCTGCCCTGCCGGAAGCTGGGTCCACGGTTTGTGGGGCCATTTAAAGTCCTGAGGAGACTGAACGAGGTATGCTATAGGTTACAGCTTCCCCTGATTACCGTATTAACCCCTCGTTCCATGTGTCTCTCCTCAGGCCGGTGGTGGCTGGTCCGCTCCAGCAGTCTGAGGTACGGGAGGTTCCTCCGCCCCCTCTGGACATCGAGGGGGCCCCGGCGTATGCAGTTCGAGCCATCATGGACTCAAGGCGTCGGGCGAGGGGCCTTCAGTACCTCGTGGAGTGGGAGGGGTACGGTCCGGAGGAGAGATGCTGGGTGCCGGTGAGACCCGAGGCCGGTGAGACCCGAGGCCGGTGTCGACGTGCTGCTGGAGCCTCGCGTAAAGGGGGGGGTACTGTCACGACTTCCGCCAAAGTTGGTGCCTCTCCTTGTTCGTTCGGCGGTCGAAGTCACCGGCTTTCTAGCTGCCACCGATCTACGTTTCTTTTTCCATGTTGTTCTGTCTTGATTGTACACACCTGGTTCCCATTACGTTATAATTTATTCCCCATTTAACCCACTGGTTCCCACATGGCTTTGTGCGCGTTTGTTCTTTGTTTAGTGTTCAATACTTCTGTGAGCTCGTGTGTTTTTCACTGCGTGGAAATCGTTGTTTCTTTTCGAGTAAAGTACGTCTTTTACTCAGTTATGTGTCCTGCGCCTGACTCCGTCCTAACCGCTGCACACTGACCACTTACCCTGGCTGTAAATATCACTGCCACACTGACTACTGTACATAACCTACTGTACTATAATCCTTTGTCCTAGCACAACTCAACTACTGATCACATTACATCATCATTAGTCGCCCTGGGTAGAGTGATGCAGAGGGAGACCAGGGTACTAGCATTCAGCATTGCAGATAGAAATTGTATGAATAAATATAGCTAGTATGATTCCTTTACTCTAAATGTCAGTAAACATATATTTCTATCTGAACGTTCCACAATGTTGTGCTCAGGCTTTGTGCTTGGATTTGTCCCACAGTGGGTGTTCTTTCCATTGTTAATCTGTGTGTTAGGGGTTTTATAGACCGGCTACACACAAACACATGGTGGATTTAGGAGGATGAGGCTGGGGTGGTAATGACAGACACAGACAGGGTGGAGAGAAGGGGCTCGTCTGGGAGGGTAGCATCACATTGGATGAGGAGGCTTGATACACAGCCACGTACGCTAGAACGCACACACACACACACACACACACACACACACACACACACACACACACACACACACACACACACACACACACACACACACACACACACAGCTGTAATGCATCTGATTTGTCGTGTGTATACTGAACGAGCAATAACCCCCTTCACCCACATTTTTGTGATCCATTAGTACTACAGTACAATCCTGAGATTTTCACAATATTATACAGATGCAAGAAATCAAAATCTCCACCAAGTAAGCGTCATGTTTTTTTTTTTTTTGAGGGGGGGTGCTCAAATTTACATGCCGTCCAAGCTTTTATCCAACCAAATAAGATCCCTTTGAAAGTTGAAATGTCTTTTGCGGCAGTGTACTAAGCAGTACAGTACTGTAGGCATTATAGCTAAAGCCAAAAGAAAGACTTGTTTGTACAGTTACATTCCAGGTCCCATTGATCTGTACTGTACTGGTTTAAGTGGTCCATAATTTATGTGTGGAAGTCTTTAATCTCTTAAACCTGTCCTTACTCCCTGTACCTCCACTGGCCTTTGACTGTGTGTGTAGTATTGGGGACAGGGCTGAGAATGTGGTCACACACACACACACACACACACGCTGGAACAGTGAGCTGTAGAAGCCATTCTAGGTGTCATCAGGTTAAAGAGGCTCAGGATTACCACACACTGATACAGTTCAGAGTGTGTGTACGTGTGTGTGGTGACCGAGGCCACCACTCACTAAAGCCAAGGCTGTAAAAGACTCTGTCCAAAAAACGTTTTATGACGGTGTGAAAGCCAAACAGGTCAAATGAACATGTTTCTCACGTCTTTCACGTCGACTTGAGTTGCTTCTAGGATAACAAGCAAGCAATATACGGACGAAGAGGCGGTCCATCGTGCAAATGACTGAAACACTAAAAGGCTGTCTTTGTTTTGAGTAACAGTAAACTTTAGTTACAGTTTAAACAAACAACATAAAACTGAGCTTCAACAATACCGTTAAAGATATGCTTTAAAACAATAAATCTAGTCATCCCAAATTCCCTTCATAGTTCACTACTGTTGACCAGCGCCCTTAGGGAACACAGCCTCTGTCTTAGTAGACCGATCAAGCGCACTAATCTCCTTAGTACACTAATTGGACCTGCTGTCAGTAGTACGCTCTGATGTCACTAGGCGCTGGGATCCCTCATGCCACCACCTCTGATCTGACACCAACAACCAGCAGAGAGGTTGGCACAATAACCCTTTACCCCGAGGACGCCGTGCCACCATGCCAGGCACAGACTGCATCTCAGTGGGTACAGCCTGTTCTGAGGTGGTGAATGTGGAGGAGGTGGAGACAGAGAATTGTGTCACTAAGACCCATCTGGACTGTGTGTGTGTGTGTGTACAGTTCTGTTGTAGAGTCACATTAAGTGTTACAGATTAGCCTACTGTACTAGAAAGCAGATGGACCAGTAGATTACATAGGACTGTTTCTATCTGTATACCACCTTAGCAACTATGACCTTATCACTATGCTAAATAGCTACAGCTGCTTCTGATGTTTTTAATAGCTACACAGTGCTTCACATTTCAAAGTGATACAGAGCTGCAGTGTAAAACGTTCACAGCATTTCCCATCAAGATGTATGTCGTTTTTTTGTGTGGTGATTTTCATTCAGTGAAAAGCTCAAACTTTGTTTTGGTTTCTTTTCTACTTCTCTTCTTTCCATATTGTGTCAATAGTAGTGATTCATTGTTGCTTAGCTGTCAATCCCTCCAAGGGATGTCTGCTTTTCCCCTAGAGAGAAGATGTTTGGCTGTAACATTTTGACCAGCAGAGATGTGGTAGTTCCACATTGCAGTGAGTGGACCAAAATAGTATCTCATTTATCTGCTCCAGTTGTTCATTGGTCAGGAACAAACTCTAGATGTTCCCTCAGACCCCTCCTCTTCCCTCAGACCCTTCCTCTTCCCTCAGACCCTTCCTCTTCCCTCAGACACCTCCTCTTCCCTCAGACACCTCCTCTTCCCTCAGACACCTCCTCTTCCCTCAGACACCTCCTCTTCCCTCAGACCCCTCCTCTTCCCTCAGACCCCTCCTCTTCCCTCAGACCCCTCCTCTTCCCTCAGACCCCTCCTCTTCCCTCAGACCCTTCCACTTCCCTCAGACCCCTCCTCTTCCCTCAGACCCCTCCTCTTCCCTCAGACCCCTCCTCTTCCCTCAGACCCTTCCACTTCCCTCAGACCCCTCCTCTTCCCTCAGACCCCTCCTCTTCCCTCAGACACCTCCTCTTCCCTCAGACCCCTCCTCTTCCCTCAGACCCCTCCTCTTCCCTCAGACCCCTCCTCTTCCCTCAGACCCTTCCACTTCCCTCAGACCCCTCCTCTTCCCTCAGACCCCTCCTCTTCCCTCAGACCCCTCCTCTTCCCTCAGACCCTTCCACTTCCCTCAGACCCCTCCTCTTCCCTCAGACCCCTCCTCTTCCCTCAGACCCCTCCTCTTCCCTCAGACCCCTCCACTTCCCTCAGACCCTTCCACTTCCCTCAGACCCCTCCTCTTCCCTCAGACCCCTCCTCTTCCCTCAGACCCCTCCTCTTCCCTCAGACCCTTCCTCTTCCCTCAGACCCTTCCTCTTCCCATCAATCACCTAGGCTGAGAGACTCTGGCCCTATCTTCCGCAAGCAGTGTGAACACAGCAAGCCTAGGAAATCTAGCATGTACATGCAGGGCATTTCAGTGAAAGAGGAAGAGAGAGAGAGACAGAGAGGAGATAGGAGAGGGAGAAGAGAGAGGAGAGCAAGAGAGAGAGAGAATAGAGAGAGAGAATAGAGAGAGAGAGAGACACTCAACTCACCCATGAAGGAGTTAGAGGAAGACTGGGGTCCTTTCTTTGACTGTCATTTCTGAAAGAGGGGTGAAAACATAGACATGTTAGGATCACACCCTAGCAAGGACACTGGTGTTTTCCACCCAGCCAGGAGCCCGAAGAACAGCGTGCCGAGTTGAGTTTAGGAAGGCTATCTCGCCCCCTAACTCCCCAATGTCAGCAGCATTCTCTCAAGTTTATCAGATTATAAACTTTGTTAAATAAATGTTGCCCGATAAAGACAGGTGCTGTGACACAATGGGACTAGGCCTCAGGGAGTCCGTCAGAGCCTTAGCAACACAACAATCCTTTACATAACAGTCTCACATTACCTTAGTACAGGGTTTCTCAAACTCGGCCCTCGGGGGCCCCAAGAGGTGCACATTTAGTTTTTTTTAACCCGATCAGCTGTGTAGTGCTAGGGCAAATCTAAATGTGCACCTCTTGGGGTCCCGAGGACCGAGTTTGGGAAACACTGCCTTAGTATCTAGATTAAGCAGTGAAAACGGTCGGTATTAGCTACTTCTGTTGGAGAACTTTGCTATCTAAATGAACAGGTGAATAATGGTCAGTAGTAGTTACGAGCATTTTAAAGGGTGTTCAAATGTCACAATGCTTACCGGTTCACAGATGACTCCATGTTGTTTGTCCCAGGTTTGTCATGTACTCTTGACATGCATTCTTTTAGCTGTAGAAAATAGAATACATAACATTTTATTACTCTCTCTCTAATGGAGATTACGGTATGTATCAAAGTGCAACGCTGATCCTGACAGGCTTCCATCAGACATCTATGTCAGGAGCAAAAAATGTATTTCAGGGAAATTATGTTTCGAGAACATTTGACATAAAGTGTGCCGAGACCCGGTTTACACCATTACACAGGATTTGTTACTCTGCCTTGGCCATTAGATAAATAAAACACATATCAAATCTAGCAAAACATTTATATCACATTATTCATAAGTATCTATTTAAAAACACATTTCTCCAACAACAACAACCACGGCGAAGAAAAGCTGAACGAGTCAAATCATCAGTTGGTTATAGAAACAGGTTCCAGAACAGGTGGTGGAGTGGGGTGGGTCACACCAACTAACGAGGGGGTGTAGTGTACAGTGTGTACTGTTCTATGGTGCTGTGGTGTTCTGTACACTATGACACCCCCGGGACTAACCCTCTGGGAGGCTTCATAGAGCCTTAATGACTCCCCATAGGCTTTGGGCACGCTCTGCTAGAGTAGCTTCCAGACCTGGGTTCCAATGTTATTTGTTTTCGTTAAAGTAGTTTCGGTGCACATGATTGAGCTTGCTTGGAGCAACAGAAGTAATAGAATCGTCCCAAAAGTGCAAACCCCACCCGCCGAGCGGTATTCGAGAGAAAACAAATGCTATTTGAGTCCAGGCCTGTTACAGTAGCTACCCTCCTGTTACATCAGCCAACCCCCTCTGTCAGTCACTCCTAACACCCCTGTCCTGCCAGCCAAGGTTAAGACATCGCCACTACAGTATGTATGTCAGGATTTCAGGTGTCTTCTCATCTCTTACATAACACACCTGTGTTATCTTAACCCGGCACAGTCAGAAGAGGACTGGCCACCCCTCTGATCCTGGTTCCTCTCTAGGTTTCTTCCTAGGTCCCTGCCTTTCTAGGGAGTTTTTCCTAGCCACCGTGCTTCTACATCTGCATTGCTCAATCTTTGGGTCTTTAGGCTGGCTTTCTGTATAAGCACTTTGTGACATCTGCTGATGTAAAAAGAAATACATTGAATTGGTTGAGATGGCATGGAAAAGCCCCTAAAGGTCTAGCTATACCCTGTCTGTCCCTCTAAGTGTTTTTTTTTTTTAAATTTGAAGCCGTGGAATCTATTTTCGTCCCTGGGATAACACACACGCTTCAGCCGAGCTAGGCTATACATTAGCCTGGGATATTGATGAGACGAGTGTGTCTGTCGACGTAAATAATCAATCAACTTATATTCACAGATGAGGAAGTGCCACGGCTACTTATAGTTAATGCAGTGAAGACAGCAGATCGGCCCTGTAGCCCATATTACTGGGGCCTGAGCCAACTCCAGCACCGCCCAAAGTCTTAGTGACTTTGAACTAAGATACGGTCTCTGTATTAAGGGCCGTATCATTGGTAATGAGCCACTGGGCATGACTTACTACCCTTTAAGCTGTTGGCAGGCAACGGTTTGCTGACAAAGGATTTTCTGCTGCATTTGATACATACCAAGGCTGCATCTCAATTAGCAATATTAAAATAGTGTGGAACCTGGTTTAGTCCGCCAGCAGTTTGGAAGCATAGTTCTGAGACAATGATGTAATAACTTGAGGTAGACAATACCATACCCTCCAGCATAATGAGACAATTCAATGGGAAACATACTAAAATGTGCAGTGAGGGCCTACGTTTTAAATATCAAATTCAGCCTTCCAAGAGTCCAATATTGCGACACACCTCAAATGGTATGTTTTCTTAATTTGCTATTTATTTATTTTGTGCACATAAACAACGTCACTGAGGTAAGCGGTTATTACCTTAACTCCAAAACAAAACACTGTTCTGAACATGACGGTCTTGAACCCTGAACGACAACAAACCCTTGCTACACAACAACACAGTACATGTGTTCCTTCCTCATCTTCAAAAGCAAATGCTAATTGAACCTCAGTGAACCTTGTTAACGCGCTGCCCTGCAATTTAGAGTGTTCCAGGGAGGGAGGTTGCCTAGCATTTAGCAGAGCGCTAGAGCACGCTGCCTGGCCTATCACGTGCCTCTGTAGCCTATGTAAGATTGATTAGGAATCCAGCTATTGGCGGCTATGCTGATGTTTATACCAATGTTCTCTATCTACCTCCATCTCTCTGCTGTCCCCGATTTAGCAGTTCTTATGAAACATCACCAATTACTCAGGAGTGACTCATAGCAGCCATTAAGAGTAGACGGGGGTTGGTGGTAAGCCAGACGTCACACCAGCGAAGTGAAAAACACCACAGCGGCGTAGACCTTGTCTGCATCACAATGTTTTGTGGGAGAAGAAGAGGGAGGATTATGAGAACCAGGCTAGGGAACTTGAAGGTTCAGGTTGCTCTTTGGGAGTATAAAACATGACACTATGAAAATACATGATGAGAGTGCACCGCAAAATAAGTAAACAAGTAATTGTCTTAGATGTGCTGTTTTGAATGTTTGACCTCCACCTGAATTCAACAAGGGACCTGCAGTATAAATGAGCATGACATGGCAACAATAGACACACATCTGCAATGAGAAGGAGCGAGAGAGACACAGAGAAAGAAAGAGAGGAGGAGAGAGAGTGACTTACCGCATGGGGGTCCTGGTTGTCACTAAGCTGGCCAAGCGTGGGGCTCTGGTGGCAGTGTTTAGGCTTCCTGGGTCTGGGGCCCTCGTGGTGGAGCCCTCCCTGGCTAGTCTGGTAGTCCCTCCTGACTCCTTCCTCACCCACGCTAACGCCACAGCTGCTAGCTCCGCTAACGCTGCCGGCCGCTGGGATGTTCTCCTTGTTGATGTCTCCTTCCCTCAGAGACGAGGATCTGTTTTCAAATGGAGATAAAGGAAAGAAGAGGGGGAATCAAACTGACTCTCTCTCTCTTTCTCTCTCTCTCTGTAACAAAGCGGCCTGGGTTACAAATGACAAGGTCATCGTACTTATACCTTGTACCCAGGCTAACGCCATGTTTAGAATTTCCGCTAATTCTATTTACAGAGTACAGTACTTGTCTTATTGACGTTGTATGGTGGGTGGCTGCACTAATGTAGCCCGCTAATCCATGTTTTCACTGCTTCTCCAGGCTCCATCAGGTCTCTATCGACAAAGATTAGCTTGGTAGCATTAGGACCCCAGACTCCATTTTAACCCCAGTGGACATGGCCACTAGAGGTGAGGCCATTGGGAGCATAGAGTTTGAATTACTAGAATTGACATCGGATCATAATAAGTCACTGATATTGGTAAATCCAATGGTGGAAACTGCCATTGTTGATGCCTAGAACTCTGAGAATGTCACTCTGTTCGCAATGATACTCACAAAGGATGACATTGACCAAATATACCAATCAACAACAGTAAAGGCAGATCCTACACCAATAGGGTGAGACAAATGTCCTATGTAAGGATTCATTCTATGGTCCATACCTGCTCCTGTCCCGGTGTCTCTGAGCCTCTTCCTGCTCCCTCTGGTGCCGACGTCTCTGCCGTGCCGTCGGGGTTACCTCGGGCGACGAGGAGCACCCGGTCGACTCGGAATCCTCCGTCGTACTTTGACCTCCTCCGCACATGTGCACATCGAAGAGATGCTGCTCCACTGCCGACCTGATGGTCCTCTCCAGAATACTAGAGAGAGAGATGGAGAGAGCAGAGGGAGAGGGTAAAAGAGAGAGAATGAGAGAGAGAAATAGAGGGGGAGAGAATGTTATTGAGAAATACGATATGCACCAGACAAAGCTTCTTCCGCAGCTGTCATTGAAACGACTGAAATAACGATGCTGCATGGTCACCACTATGTCCTCCTGGAACAGTTCATCGTAGTGAGTATATAATATAACTATGCTGCATGGTCACCACTATGTCCTCCTGGAACTGTTCATTGTAGTGAGTATATAATATAACGATGCTTCATGGTCACCACTATGTCCTCCTGGAACAGTTCATCGTAGTGAGTATATAATATAACTATGCTGCATGGTCACCACTATGTCCTCCTGGAACTGTTCATTGTAGTGAGTATATAATATAACGATGCTGCATGGTCACCACTATGTCCTCCTGGAACTGTTCATCGTAGTGAGTATATAATATAACTATGCTGCATGGTCACCACTATGTCCTCCTGGAACATTTCATCGTAGTGAGTATATAATATAACTATGCTGCATGGTCACCACTATGTCCTCCTGGAACATTTCATCGTAGTGAGTATATAATATAACTATGCTGCATGGTCACCACTATGTCCTCCTGGAACTGTTCATCGTAGTGAGTATATAATATAGAATGGCAGTGTACTCACTTAGTCAGGTCAGATCTACACTGGACAGATGAGAGGTGGTTGCTGTGGAGAGAGAGAGAAAGAAAATAGTGAGAGAGAGAGAGAAAGAAAATAGTGTGTGAGAGAGAGAGAGAAAGATAATAGTGTGAGAGAGAGAGAAAGAAAATAGTGTGAAAGAGAGAGAGAGAAAAAGAGTGAGAGAAAGAAAGAAAGAGAGAAGAAGAGAGAAAGAAAGAAAGAGAGAGAAAGAAAAGAGCGAAAGAGAAGAGAGAGAAGAGAGAAAGAGAGAGAAGAGAGAGAAAGAAAGAGAAAGAGCATGTTTTAAGACAGCAGAGAGACAGGTGGTCTGAACAGGCAGCCCTCACAGGCCCCGAGGCTCTGTAGCTGACCCCAGGCAGTCAGAGTGTGTGTGTTATCTATGTACATGTGTGTGTGTGTGTGTGTGTGTGCGCGCGTGTCAAAACGTCAGCCGTATTCAGCTCCTAAGGAGGCCCTCTGGGAGCAAAGTGGCTGGCTGCCATGGTGACCGGTAAGCTGTGATCGCACGTCTCCCCCTTAATGTTAGTCTATTGTTACACATGCACGTGCACACAAACACAAGCGCACGCATACACACACACACACACACACACACACACACACACACCTAATGAAGAGGACATGACAGGCCTTACATACAGTGAGTGACAGCAGCTCGCCAGCTCCTCTCTCGTCTGACGTGTGTCTGTGTGTGTCAGTCTGTGTGGTGTGTGTGTTTGTCTGTGTGGTGTGTGTCTGCTAGACCAGGTGAATGTGATATGTCTGACTACCTCCTTCCCTTAAGAGATAGCATGCAGTGTCAGCACAGCTATTGAGGCCAGGCGTACAAGGTGATTTTTCAGTTCAACAAAAACATAGGTCGTTCATAATGGCTTTTGGCACCCTACTGTAGATACAGTATCTTACTAAATATGAACATTACATCTTATTAATACAAATCTAGAATACATTTACATTTTAGCCATTTAGCAGACGCTCTTATCCAGAGTGACTTACTGCTAGACCAGGTGATAGTGATAGTTTATTTATTTTTTATTTTCTTTGTACTGGCCCCCCTTGGGAATCGAACCCACAACCCTGGCGTTGCACACACCATGCTGGCGTTGCAAACACCATGCTCTACCAACTGAGCCACGGGGAAGCCAGAATACACTCCTCAATCCATTTCAATGTCAATAGGAGGCTATTTGAGCTCCAACATTACCAGGAAAGACCAGAGGAATTCACAGAAATACACAAAAGCATGACTTCCTTCCTTCAGCTTGTGTGTGGGGGTACTGAGCACCCAACAATACACAATATTCATCAGTGTTGACAGTGATAGCATGGCTTTGTGTGTGTGTGTGTGTGTGTGTGTGTGTGGCCAAGGTGAGGATGGACAAATGAGAGAGCTGATGGAGGAGAGATAAGAGTAATTATATGGGATTAATAAAGTGATTATAGAACATAGGTGAAAAGTGTGTGTGTACAGTGCTAGTGTGTAAACAGAGCATAAAACAATGAACAGTCGCATCAAACAAGAGATTAATTGAAGCCAAGCTTATAGCTTACCTGATTACCGTGAGGTAATTCTGATGACTTTTCAAAATGTGTACAATCAACACATTTTTTAGTCTGGCATGTTCTATTCTCGTTCAGTTCTAGCCAAAGGTTTTATTTTAAACTGGGTTAACGGTAAATGTCGCAATGTCCCGAAAAGAATTGACTAAAATGGATGACACTGTCGGTGTTAAAAAGCGAAATTGTCATGACTTCCGCCGAAGTTGGTGCCTCTCCTTGTTCGGGCGGCGTTCGGCGGTCGACGTCACCGGTTTTCGGGCAGCCACCGATCTACGTTTCTTTTTCCATTTGTTTTGTCTTGATTGTACACACCTGGTTCCCATTACGTTATAATTTATTCCCTATTTAACCCTCTGGTTCCCACATGGTTTTGTGCGTGTTTGTTTTTGTTTAGTGTTCAAGACTTCTGTTAGCTGGTGTGTTTTTCCCTGCGTGGAAATTGTTGTTGTTTCTTTTCGAGTAAAGTACATCTTTTACTCAGTTCTGTGTCCTGCGCCTGACTCCGTCCTTACCGCTGCACACTGACACATGACACAAATATACATCTGGTACCAAATGCTAGGGGTTAAAATAACTAACATGTCTTAATGTGTCACCAAGATGTTATGGCCCATAATGTGTCACCAAGATGTTGGACACCGTAATATTTTGAAAGGTTAAAATGAATCAATCAAATGTATTTATAAAGCCGTTTTTACATGAACAGATGTCACAAAGTGCTTATACAACCAGAAATAACGTATTATGTCACGAGGTACTATGGGTCATTTTGACACCAAAATATACCGAACCAAAATATAAACGCAAAGTGTTAGTTTCATAAGTCGAAATAAAAGATCCCAGAAATCTCCCATACACACAAAAAGTTTATTTTTCTTAAATTTTGTGCACAAATTTGTTTACATCACTGTTAGTGAGCATTTCTCCTTTGCCAAGATAATCCATCCACCTGACAGGTGTGGCATACCAAGAAGCTGATTAAACAGCATGATCATTACACAGGTGCACCTTGTGCTGGGGACAATAAAATGCCACTCTAAAATGTGTAGTTTTGTCACACAACAGATGTTTAAAGTTTTGAGGAAGTGTGCAATTGGCATGTTGACTGAAGGAATGTCCAGCAGAGCTGTTGCCAGAGAATTTAATGATAATTTCTCTACCATAAGCCGCGTCCAACGTTGTTTTAGCGTTTTAGAGAATTTGGCAGTACGTCCAACCAGCCTCATAAACGCAGACCACGTGTAACCATGCCAGCCCAGGACCTCCACATCTGGCTTCTTCACCTGCAGGATCGTCTAAGACCAGCCACCCGGACAGCTGATGAAACTGTGGGTTTGCACAAGCAAAGAATTTCTGCTCAAACTATCAGAAACCATCTCAGGGAAGCTCATGTGAGTGTTCGTCGTCCTCACCAGGTTCTTGACCTGACTGCAGTTCGGCATCTTAACCGACTTCAGTGGTCAAATGCTCACCTTCAATGGCCACTGGCACGCTGGAGAAGTGTGCTCTTCACGGATGAATCCCGGTTTCAACTGTACGGGGCAGATGGCAGACAGCGTATGGCGTCATCTGGGCGACGTTTTGCTGATGTCAATGTTGTGAACAGAGTGCCCCATGGTGGCGGTGGGGTTATGGTATGGGCAGGCATAAGCTACGGACAACTAACACAATTGCATTTTATCTATGGCAATTTGAATGCACAGAGATACCGTGACGAAATCCTGAGGCCATTTGTCCTATATTTTTATTTTATTTTTTATTTTAAATCCCAGCCCCCGTCCCCGCAGGAGGACTTTTTCCTTCTGGTAGACCGTCATTAGAAATAAGAATTTGTTCTTAACTGACTTGCTTAGTTAAATAAAGGTTAAATAAATCAAATAAAAAAATGTTGTGCCATTCATCCACAGTCATGACGTCATGTTTCAGCATGATAATGCACGGCCCCATGTCGCAAGGATCTGTACACAATTCCTGGAAGTTGAAAATGTCCCGGTTCTTCCATGGACCGCATACTCACCAGACATGTCACCCATTGAGCATGTTTGGGATGCTCTGGATCGACGTGTACGGCAGCGTGTTCCAGTTCCCGCCAATATTAGTGTGGCAGGTGGTTAGTGGTTAGAGCGTTGGGCCAGTAACCGAAAGGTTGCTTGATCGAATCCCCGAGCTGACAAGGTAAAAATCTGTCATTATGCCCCTGAACAAGGCAGTTAACCTACTGTTCCTAGGCCGTCATTGTAAATAAGAATTTGTTCTTAACTGATTTGCCTAGTTAAATAAAGCTTAAATAAATAAATATAATTGAAAAAAATATCATTTACATTTACGTTATTATATCCAGCAACTTCGCACAGCCATTGAAGAGGAATGGGACAACATTCCACGGGCCACAATCAACAGCCTGATCAACTCTATGGGAAGGAGATGTATCGCGCTGCATGAGGCAAATTGGTGGTCACACTAGATATGGACTGGTTTTCTGATCCACACCTCTACTTTTTTTGAGGCATCTGTGACCAACAGATGCATATCTGTATTCCCAGTCATGTGAAATCCATAGGTTAGGGCCTAACCCGGTAAAATCTTTTAAATAGTTACATGTTGCGTTTATATTTTTGTTCGGTGTATTTCGAGTAATTCACAAACCCCACAGAAAGAGAGCGAATTGAAAATCATTAACACCACGACTGCTGCAATAGCCACATATTCTAAGGTAACACTTGACAATGGATGTCAATGGAAGCCTCTAGATTAGTGCAGCCAGAAAAATACGGATCGGGAGAAAGGAGATATGATAACGGAAATGACTTTGGCTGAGGTTCAGTCATATTGGTATAATCAAGCTCACTGTTACATATGAAGTTATAGTAATAATAGTAATTTCAGGGCCAAGAAGAGAAAATGGGATATGTTTAAGACAAGGGAAGGAACCTTAATGAATAAATTCAAGGTCACCATTAGAGGGAGACAGCACGTGGATAGCCTAGTTACCTTGGGATGCGGTGAATCCTTAGGACTTAGTATTTATCGAACATATGGTAATAAGCACATGATACGCATGTTATGACAGGTCTTTAACATTTAACCCTATTCATAATGCAAACGCTTCCTTAGCAAGATGGACAATAAAGTTATATTCTATTCTGTCTCATGTTGTGTCTTTTGGACAGTGCCATATTTATCCTGCAACAAGGGCAGCAGTCGTTAGCCTGTTTACATGCAACCTAAACCTCCCAATGTGAAGTCTCTAGTCTAGTGTAACAACCAGGAGACTGGGAATGCCAACCCCATGCCAAGTAGCCTCTTTCCGGGCACAGCAGGGGGGTAAGTACCGGTAGGCTACCAATCCATTCCAGGATATGACATCACTGTCTGGAAAGGGATTATATGTACCACTGAGTTTAGCTATTAGAACCTTCCGCCCACTCTAGACACGTACATGTAACACGTCTGGAATGAGGTGAGGCTTGGCCTGCGTCTCAAATGGAAACCTATTCCCTATTTAGTGCACTACTTTTGACCAGGACCATAGGGCTATGGTCAAAAGTAGTGCACTAGATAAGGAATAGGGTGCCATTTCGGATGCAGGCTTGGTGTGTAATGAATATGCCCTGTGGGTCGTGAACTCTCAAACAGTCGGCCCCTGGCCATGACCTTCCCTTACCGCAAGAGGAGCATACACGGTTCTCTTGACGGTCAACAAAATAAGAGACTGTGACTCAGGATCCAGAACCTCCAACTTAAAACAGAGACAAGAGAGATATCCAAATCCAGGACTGAGAGCATTATGATATCATCAAACACTTATTTCATGTTAGATAAGTCATGACTCATTTAGGTTAATTTAAAGTTTTTCCATCAGCTGGCAAGCCAACAACAAGAAGAAATAGAAATAGTAGATATCATTATAACTAGGCCTGGGGTAGGTATCATTATAACTCAAAGCAAACCACAGGGTGGAATTGGAGTCAGATAATCAACATGGTTACGATCATTGGAGACCTATTTGTGCTCCAATACTGTAGCCATGGTGACAGACCAAAGCACCACAACAAATGTCCTACTGGGGATCTACTTCCATGGCAGAGCGCTCCATCGTTTCTTTATGTAGATGACCTGGCTAGACGGTGGGGTAGCGAGGCATGGGTCACAGAGAGGCTATAAGGTTGCATCCCAAACTATACCCGATTCCCTTTATAGTGCCCTTGTCAAAAGTAGTGCACTATATAGGGAGTAGGCTGCCATTTGGGACATTACCCAACTGTCTGTAATCCAGGTTACTTTTACTGTAGCTAACAAGTGAGTGAGAACGCTATGCTAAAAATGTTATAGGAGTGGGACAGAGGCGCTAGAAGTGCTAACAGTCCATTAAAGCTGTAATATATAATTATCATTGAAAGCAAGTCTAAGAAGCGGTAAATGTGTTCTATGTGCTCCATTTCTATGCTTCCCATGCTTAAGTTTAGTTTTTGCGTGTTTTAATTTTGGTTTTATACATCAGTTGAAAGTACAATATTTTTGGTTATGGAAAATATATTTCACAGTGGGGCGGCAGGTAGCCTAGTGGTTAGAGCGTTGGACTAGTAACCGAAAGGTTGCAAGATCGAATCCCCGAGCTGACAAGGTACAAATCTGTCGTTCTGCCCCTGAAAATATACTTTTTTGGGTGAGTGACCCATGTTAATGGGTGACCCATGTTAAGCTAACAGTCCAAGTGGTGGGCTACCAGGCAACAAGCATCTCCATAGAGCCACACGTACAAACATTGACGCACACACACGCACACACACACACACACACACACATACATACATTGACACACACATACAGTGAGGGAAAAAAGTATTTGATCCCATGCTGATTTTGTACGTTTGCCCACTGACAAAGAAATGATCAGTCTATAATTTTAATGGTAGGTTTATTTGAACAGTGAGAGACAGAATAACGACAAAAAAATCCAGAAAAACACATGTCAAAAATGTTATAAATTGATTTGCATTTTAATGAGGGAAATAAGAATTTGACCCCCTCTCAATCAGAAAGATTTCTGGCTCCCAGGTGTCTTTTATACAGGTAACGAGATGAGATTAGAGCACACTCTTAAAGGGAGTGCTCCTAATCTCAGCTTGTTACCTGTATAAAAGACACCTGTCCACAGAAGCAATCAATCAATCAGATTCCAAACTCTCCACCATGGCCAAGACCAAAGAGCTCTCCAAGGATGTCAGGGACAAGATTGTAGACCTACACAAGGCTGAAATGGGCTACAAGACCATTGCCAAGCAGCTTGGTGAGAAGGTGACAACAGTTGGTGTGATTATTCGCAAATGGAAGAAACACAAAATAACTGTCAATCTCCCTCAGCCTGGGGCTCCATGCAAGATCTCACCTTGTGGAGTTGCAATGATCATGAGAACGGTGAGGAATCAGCCCAGAACTACACGGGAGGATCTTGTCAATGATCTCAAAGCAGCTGGGACCATTGTCACCAAGAAAATAATTGGTAACACATTATGCCGTGAAGGACTGAAATTCTGCAGCGCCCGCAAGGTCCCCCTGCTCAAGAAAGGACATATACATGCCCGTCTGAAGTTTGCCAATGAACATCTGAATGATTCAGAGGACAACTGGGTGAAAGTGTTGTGGTCAGATGAGACCAAAATGGAGCTCTTTGGCATCAACTCAACTCATAGGAATGCTGCCTATGACCTCAAGAACACCATCCCCCACCGTCAAACATGGAGCTTTGGGGGTGTTTTTCTGCTAAGGGGACAGGACAACTTCACCGCATCAAAGGGATGATGGACGGGGCCATGTACCGTTAAATCTTGGGTGAGAACCTCCTTCCCTCAGCCAGGGCATTGAAAATGGGTCGTAGATGGGTATTCCAGCATGACAATGACCCAAAACACACGGCCAAGGCAACAAAGGAGTGGCTCAAGAAGAAGCACATTAAGGTCCTGAAGTGGCCTAGCCAGTCTCCAGACCTTAATCCCATAGAAAATCTGTGGAGGGAGCTGAAGGTTCGAGTTGCCAAACGTCAGCCTCGAAACCTTAATGACTTGGAGAAGATCTGCAAAGAGGAGTGAGACAAAATCCCTCCTGAGATGTATGCAAACCTGGTGGCCAACTACAAGAAATGTCTGACCTCTGTGATTGCCAACAAGGGTTTTGCCACCAAGTACTAAGTCATGTTTTGCAGAGGGGTCAAATACTTATTTCCCTCATTAAAATGCAAATCAATTTATAACATTTTTGACATGCGTTTTTCTGGATTTTTTTGTTGTTATTCTGTCTCTCACTGTTCAAATAAACCTACCATTAAAATTATAGACTGATCATTTCTTTGTCAGTGGGCAAACGTACAAAATCAGCAGGGGATCAAATACTTTTTCCCTCACTGTACATACATTGACACACACACACACACACACACACACACACACACACACACACACACACACACACACACACACACACACACACACACACACACACACACACACACACACACACACACAAGCTGGAACAGTGAGTCCTAGAAGACATTCTGGGTGTCAAAGTCAAGGGAAGTGAACAAAAATGTGTGTTATGGAATTCTAGAAGGCAGTAAACGTAGAGGAAAAACTCCCAGAGTCACTCTACACTACGTGTGTGCGTGCCCAACATCCAGGGATTCAAAAGGAAATGAACGTCCGTTCAACTAATCCAGTATTACACCACAGTCACTTATTAGCCAGGATTTGATCAACATAGAAAGGAAACATGGTTGAAAGGTGAGCTCTATTTCTGACTGGGAAAGGATTAAGCTATCCTGTGGTGCCCACGGTGTGTATGTGACGGAGAACAAGTAGATGCTGGACTTACTTAGAAAGCATGACTCTCTTAAGAAGGTTGCGTGAGGAAGAGAGAGAAGTACTGTGCAGGCTAGCACATAGGCAGGCTAGCACAGGCTGTGTAGTGGTAAACATCAGTCACTGTGGTAATGTTTCTCTCTGTAGTGTCAAGGTCTTTGGCAGCAGGGGTGGACTGGGTACAGAAATCGTCCCTAGCATGTCTAACACACCGGCCCATATTTTTACTTGAGGCCCCCATACCGGCCCATTTTTATCCTCGAGGCCCGCACACTAGGCATGGGTGATATACCGTTTATACCGCATACCGGAGCATTTGGAAATACTGGCTGTGGAGCATTTGGAAACTACCACTGCTTATAATGGTAAGTTGAGTATAACTATAGAAACCTAAGATGTGTCAAATAAATTATATCCAGCTCAGGGCTCCAGCTATGCATTTGGTTTGCTAACTTGCTAGCTAATTGGCTAGATGTCAAGATCAAGCTTCTTGGTTACAGCAGAGCCATTCAATCCCCTCCTAGATCAAGATCCCTGTTGCCTAAATTGTTTTGTGCGTACCCGGTATGGTGCAGAAACGGTATGAAAATCTGGATACTGCCTAACCCTACCCCACACCAGCCCATTTGTCCCTTGAGGGCCCCGTTATTAGCCAGACAATTATAATTTTGCGCAAAAAAAAAACAGACAGGCCCACTGGGTTAAAAATGGACCAGCCCATCTGGCATTTGCCCGTAATGCCAGATGGCCAGTCCACCCGTTTGGCATCCTTCATCATCATATACATTATGGCCTCTGATCTATCAGCATCGAAATCATTGTGAAAATATCAGATGTATGCTACTGGTCACGGTCTTGGACACATAACTAGGTATATGTGAAGGATGAAACCTGTTTAGGGTACATTTCAAAGGAGAAATGGCCGAATAGGGTCTGTGCCAAGGCTTATGAACTTACTATAGAGTTCAGCAGGTACACTTGCATTCAATGTGCCTCAAAGTACCTGGTGTAGGCGGTAAAGTTGACGTGACTAGAGTTTACAGTATCAGCCAAACAGGAAGTTAACAGGAAGTGATGCCATAAAATGTCATGGGGGGTGCCTGACTGGAGGGTGACTCATAGATCAGGGGTCAGAGCAGAATGATCCGGTTCAACCAGAAATTCCACTAAGAACCTTGTTCGTCTGATGTCACTGTATGGCAAGGTGTCAAACCAGAACGATCCGGTTCCATTAAGAACCATGTTGGTCTGATGTCACTGTATGGCAAGGTGTCAAACCAGAACGATTCGGTTCCATTAAGAACCATGTTGGTTTGATGTCACTGTATGGCAAGGTGTCAAACCAGAACGATCCGGTTCCATTAAGAACCATGTTGGTCTGATGTCACTGTATGGCAAGGTGTCAAACCAGAACGATCCAGTTCCATTAAGAACCATGTTGGTTTGATGTCACTGTATGGCAAGGTGTCAAACCAGAACGATCCGGTTCCATTAAGAACCATGTTGGTCTGATGTCACTGTATGGCAAGGTGTCAAACCAGAACGATCCGGTTCCATTAAGAACCATGTTGGTCTGATGTCACTGTATGGCAAGGTGTCAGACCAGAACGATCCGGTTCCATTAAGAACCATGTTGGTCTGATGTCACTGTATGGCAAGGTGTCAAACCAGAATGATCCGGTTCCATTAAGAACCACGTTGGTCTGATGTCACTGTATGACAGGGTGTCAAAGCAGTTCATGATGGGTATGTGTTTTGGTGAATATTTCCATCAAGTGGTGGTATGACAATTGAGTAGATTGTCAAACTATGTTGGGAATCTGGTTCCGCACTATAGATGTAGTAACATGAAATGTTCTGTTATATGATATATTTATATGATATATTTGTGAAGCTATGTACCTATTTCTTCAGATACTTTGTAAATACAGTGATGGATCAATATCCAGATGTATGAAACAATGGGGTGTACTATATGACAATTGATCTAATTTGAGATGTTAAATTGTACAATTTCAGGAGTACAGTGTGTAGGCCCATTGGAGAGGTCAATACCCAGAATGACCAGCATAATAACAATAAACAAAGGTGTCAGTCTCAACCTCAGGGTTGACAGATCTCTTTCTTCTCACTACTATACAAATCAGGGAAATGTTTTGGTTTTTACAGCTTTACGGGAAGTATTGTTGGACCAGAGACCACGTGCTCACACTGCCACCATCATAACAACGACAGCTTGCACGTGCACAGCATGCCCCCTCTCTCCCCTCCTCTTTCTGGTGGCCCTATTGTTTCCTATGTTAATGCATTGAGATGGCATGAAATGCAGCGGATAGGCCCTATGACCCCACATCTCCATAATAACATGCTGTCGGCCTCTTTTCTCAGGACAAAAACAAGACCAGGACCTACCTTATGTAGAAAGGAGATATGGGTCTGCTGTCTTCCTCTTGGGAGCTGAAATGCAAAAAACAAAAACAAACAAAAAACGGTTAGGTTAGCCACTGTGGGGTGAGAGTGATGCGATACATATGAAGGCACACTGTTTTTCTCCCTTTCTCTGCACCTCAGTGTTTTTTTTAGGGGACACAATGTCCTTTTGTCTCTGGAACAATAGCCACCTAATGCTCCAGTCAGTTCAGTACGTTTTGTTAAAGCTTGTCTCTGGGAATTATTAAAGCGACAGCTGAAGGGCCAATGTGTGCCCTCCTCTGGTATAGCTCTGGCGGGGCCTGGGCCAATAGTTACACATGACAGAAATGATGCAACAAGAACGGGAACTTCTTAATGTGGAGATTGCTTAACATGTACATGTCCTGAAAACTACTTTAACCTGCCGAGGGCCTTACTACCCTAAACATCATGTAGCCTACAGAAGCATGTGTGTGATTAACATAGTGTATAAAATTGCTGCAAAAAGGCCTAAATATTGCCACGGAAAGGGTTACATAGCCTTCATAAGGAAGCCAAACCTCAATCACCAGTCAATTCTCATAACCATGGGGTACAGTACGTGGAAGTTGGCAATTGCGCCAATAAACAACAGCTAATAGTCTAATCATGGGTTGTAAATACGGTTAGACACTTTTGAAATAAACAATAGACTCACTAATACACACAAGACTGAATTGTGGTTAAATGGGCCATTGAGAAAATATTTGGACTCTGTGTTTTTGGGTACGTGCAGTAGCTCCAGTAGTCTAACGGTAAGGGGGGTGTGAGTATGTCACTGTCTAGGGCTGAGAGGGGAAAACATACCACTGGTTTAGCTGCCCGGGGTGTAAAGGCCTAACACCGCACCAAGTTCAAAACAGAGGATTTAGGTTTCAGTTTGTCAGGGACCGAAATGGGCCGAAGTTCATTCAACTTCAAAAGCTTACCATATCACATGACCTGGCCTCTATCTTGAAGAATTCTGAATGAGAGTGTACGTGAGAATTATTTTGCGTGTTTGCGTTTCTTCCCTCACCTCCGCTAATACAACCTACGTACATAGTCTATGAAATCCCCCTTCCGGATCACGGTACCAAGCGCACCTCACAACAGCATTTCACAACGTTTACGTATTGCTAGTGGAAGCCAGCCGAGAAATGTTTCCCTATACTTAGGCCGTGTTAAACAGTCTGGCAAGCGTATTAAAATAATGTGTGCTGTCACAAATTGTTGCAAACGGAAATCCTGCTTACCCACTACCTTACTTAAGGAACAACAAGTGGCTTTGTTGAGGAGACTTAATCCTTACAGAGGTGACGGAAAACTACCAAACAACTTGGCCAGGCTGGCAACCCTCCACCATTTTGTAGACAAATAAATCATATTTATTCAATTCAACTCAACACATTTTTACCATTATGCCCTATTGACCAGGTTGTTAAAATAATGGTTTCTCAATACCCTATAACAGTATAAGGACAATTTGTTTGACACACTACCATTTTCACATTTGACACATTGGTCATATTCAAGCTCACAGAATTCGTTTCAGGTTCATAGCCTTGCATTATCATATGGATGTGACTACTAGCCTGGAATCTAAACATTGGTCGAAACGGAGCAATATTCAGTTTGGGTTCCAGTCCAGGTGACTCCATGTCCAATAGGAGGATCTTACTGGAGTATACGTTCTCCTGATTGGAGGTCAGTGTTCCAGCCCCCCTCCGCCTTCTCCTCTGCATCCGCCAGGCCTCTCCCACACTGCTTTAATAAGGACGATAAACCATAGCCTGCTTCATGGTCCATTCTTAGAATATTTGGAGAATAGAACCTGCAGTGTACCAAACCTAAAAAGCTTGGGCCGGTTACCTACTTGAGCCCCTATTGGTGTACACTCTCATAACCCAAGTCACAGATGGTACATTCGACCATAGACCAAGGTGTTAAGGTAAGGCTACCATAAACCCATCACGCTTCAGAGATTACAACATTTTTGCCAAAGGGGCAACATGCTGGAACTGTGGAGAGAAAAGTAGCCAATTGTGAATGAGCAATATGGTTGGTAGGCAGCTTTCCTTAACCAAACCAGTTTTCAATGCATTTCTAGCATAATTCTAGAGTAATGAAAGGGAACAGCTGGCGAGAGCACAGTGATATACTCATATGATCATCCAGATTCATTATGTTTAGAGGTTCCAATGACCTTGACCTGTAGTTGCACTGTGGTTGACCGGTGTCAGCTCTTCACATTGACATTATGGCCATAAACAAGGTCAATGGGGTTAAATCGCTATGGCAGCAGGAACATGGCTACTTCCTCTTACTAAGCCACACTGAACAAAAATATAAACACAACATGCAACAATTTCAACAATTTTACTGAGTTACAGTTCATATGAGGATATCAGTTAATTGAAATAAATTAGGCCCTAATCTATGTTGGTCACAGATACCTTTAAAGGTAGGGGCGTGGATCAGAAAACCAGTCAGTATCTGGTGTGACCACCATTTGCCTTATGCAGCGCGACACATCTCCTTCGGATAGAGTTGATCAGGCTGTTGATTGTGGCCTGTGGAATGTTGTCCCACTCCTCTTCAATGGCTGTGCAAAGTTGTTGGATATTGGCGGGAATTGGAACACGCCGTCATACCCATCGATCCAGAGCATCCCAAACATGCTCAATGAGTGACATGTCTTGTGTGTATGCAATTCAGCTTTCATGAATTGTGTACAGATCCTTGATACATGGGTACATGTATCAAGGATACATGATACATGTTGAAACATCAGGTGATAGTGGCAGATGAATGGTATTACAATGGGCCTCAGGTTCTCGTCACGGTATCTCTGTGCATTCAAATTCCCATCGATAAAATGCAATTGTGTTTGTTGTCCGTAGCTTATGTCTGCCCATACTATAACCCCACCGCCACCACGGGGCACTCTGTTCACAGTGTTGACATCAGCAAACCGCTCACCAACATGATGCCATACACGCTGATGTGATGGGCTGGCGTGGATAGACGTGGTCTGCGATTGTGAGGCCGGTTGGACGTACTGCCAAATTCTCTGAAATGACGTTGGAGGTGGCTTATGGTAGAGAAATTAACATTGAATACTCTGGCAACAGCTCTGGTGGACATTCCTGCAGTCAGCATGTCAACATGCATGTGTGAGATATCTGTGGCATTGTGCACGTGTGTAATGATCATGCTGTTTAATCAGCTTCTTGATATGCCACACCTGTCAGGCGGATGGATTATCTTGGCAAAGGGGAAATGCTCACTAACAGGGATGTAAACAAATGTGTGCACAAAATTTGAGAGAAATAAGCTTTTTGGGCATGTGACAAATTTCAAGGATATTATATTTCAGCTCATGAAACACGGGACCAACACTTTCCATGTTCAGTCAACACCAAAACACCAGCTGATAGCCTACTTATAATAGCAGAAAATGGCCATCACATCTACAGATGGACCTTTTGAGAGCGAAGGGTCAACGACAGACTTGGAAGTCAAACATGGCAGAAACCATGGCAACTAGCGTCTTCTTGACTAGTGCCATTGCAGTCTCATCTCTTCCTATACATTTCCGAACCCCCCTCCTAACCTATAGGCCGGTTCAGCAGCCAAAAACATTTGAGCCAAGTCTCTGACCCTCCTCTCCTATTGGCTGCTCAGGAGCCAATGACACCTGTTTGAATCAGAATTGATATCCTCTCTCTCTTTTTCTGCAGATGGGGACCATTGTAGGAGTATCCTATAGGTTAGAGTGGGTGAGGACAGAACAGCTACTAGGGTTTTCCCACCTTAAATCCAAGCAGACTTGTTGGATCTGACTGATGGATGAGGCTCTCCGTTGGCCAACAATAAACTCCCCAGAGTGTCTGACACTCACACCACACCGTTACATTCCTCACCCAACCCCTCACACACATCCCAACCCGCTTTCAATGGATTTCTTTCTAAGAAAGATAATGGGTTACGTCACAAGTCAGTGAACCATGGCAACTACATACAACAACCAGCATGTGCATGTAGCCTGTATCTAGAAGAGACCTTATGAGTGCCTACGTGATGTGGCAGGTAGCCTAGCAGTTAAGAGCATTGGGCCAGTAACTGAAAGGTAGCTGGCTTTGAATCCCAGAGCCTACTGGGGGGGGGGGGGGGGGGGGGGTTCACGTGCCTGTACTATGCTGGCTTGTGCTTCTGATTTGAGACATGAGGATGAATTGATAGGAGCCTTTGTAATGATGAAGCATCCATCCTGGTTGCTAGACAGGATCAGTGTCTAAACCGTGCACAGACAGTGGGCAAACATTTCTTCACAGTCTCCTAGTGTTACAACGTGTTGATCTCTGATGATGCAATAGCTCTATGTAGTATCCTAGGAAACCCAGTGTAGTCTACTCTCAATGAGATCTGGGGCCAGTTTGGAGAAATGCAGGCAGGTTCAATGTTAAACATGCACATGTGGAGTTTGCATAGCAGTGCCACCGGCAAACTGGTATTTTCCAAACCGGTGAGAGGCCGACATGTAAAGCAAAGACCACATGTGGAAAACGTAGCACAGTGAAGTGCAGATTAATCATCTGAATCAATTGATGGAAAATGTGTAGTTGTAGTTATTTCATAAGGGGAGATCTGATAAAGACTAGCATAGAAGGATGAAAAACAGAAGTAGAGAGGGGGCAGAGAAGTAGAGGAGGGGCCAGTAGGGGATATCCTAGCCCAGGGGTTACAATTTGACCCCAGAGAATTCTCAACTGATAACCTAAGTACGTATCTTCCAATGGCCTCGTTTTCACAGTTCAAGATTTAACGAATTGCAGTTCAACACCACTAGCATTCTACCCATCTCTCAGTTGAAATCCAGTTTGATCCAGTTTGTTCCTGCTTAGTGCTGGATGCTGCACTGACACAGATACTAGCCTGACACATACCTATGGAAAGTAAGGGCAGCTTAATTGCACATGTATTTATATACAGTTCTAGTATTTGTACATAGTTTATGCTCAATGTTAGCCATCCTATACTCCACTGAATACATGAGGCAACTAGTAGGCTTTGGGTTCCCAGGCAGTGAAGTATGCGTTTCCAAATAGGTCTGGCAATCCTTCGCCAGCTATACCAGTCTGCTGAACTTTAGCTAAAAGGTTCATCACATCATGTGACAGCCGCAATCCAACACTGTACCAGTCAGCTATTAGCATAGCTACTAGCCTATTAGCATAGCTACTAGCCTATTAGCATCCCAACAAGAAACATGGTTGCTTATGAAGGCTACAAGGGTCCCCCTGTCACCCGATCCCCAAATCGGCCATACGATACCCCAGACTAGGGTATTTTTAAGGTGTCGGAAAGATCCTCCGATAGATTTACTGTCCCTATGAAGTGCATGGCGAGGAAAGCTGTTGCCACTCAATGGGAAAGCACCTGTTGCTATTGCTAGGGATAATTAGGTAATGATATTTATTTGACATTTATTTAGATGAAAATCTCTTTAGATGCACAATGTCATTTTCAAGAGTGTCCAAATGAAAATTAACTAAAACAAACAATGCTTAGTAACAATAATATGGAAACTACTGTCCTTTAATAATAACATTGAAATAATTATAATAATAATAATAGTAAAAAAGCCCTCTAGAAAGTCCCATTTTACAACCTAAAAAGGAATAGTGTTGATTTGTCAAAGATTATCTGTCACGTCCTGACCATAGAAAGCTTTTATTTTTCTATGGTAGAGTAGGTCAGGGCGTAACAGAGGGTTTTGTCTAGTTTATTTATGTCTATGTTGGTTCTAGTTTATTTTTTCTATGTTGGGAGTTTTGTCTAGTTTATGTATTTCTATGTGGGGTTCTAGTTTTTGTATTTCTATGTTTTTTGGGGGGGTGATCTCCAATTAGAGGCAGCTGGTCATCGTTGTCTCTAATTGGGGATCATATTTAAGTTGTTTTTCCCACTAGGTTTTGTGGGAGATTATTTTGAGTAAGTGTATGTTGCACCTCTTCATCACGGTTTGTTGTTTTGTTCATTAGTATGTCTTGCATAGTTTCACAGTTATAATAAAATATGGAACGATACACACGCTGCGCTTTGGTCCCATTCTTCAGACAGACGTGACAGAATCTAGCACCACCAAAGGACCAAGCAGCGTGGTCAGGACAAATGGACATGGGAGGAAATCCTGGACGGGAAAGGACCCTGGAGGCAGGCCGGGGAATATCGCCGTCCGAAGGAGGAGATTAAAGCAGCAAGAGCAGAGCGGCGACGATATGAGGAACTAGCACGGCAACGACGGAAGCACGAGAGGCAGCCCCAATAATAATTTTTGGGGGGGGCACATGGGTTGGTCGGCGAAGCCGAGGGGTGAGTCTGAGAGCGAAGAGGAATATTGGGAGAGACTGAGCGAGGAGTACTGTGAGATAGTGGAGGGGGGTGATGAGAGAGAGAGAGCTGTTGGTTTGGCGTAGTATGTATGGCATTTTCCCTGAGGAGCATGTTAGCCGTCAGATGCCACCTGAGTCAGCTCCCCGTACTCATCCCAAGAAGTGTGTTAAAGTTCCGGTTCAAATGAGGTCGGCTATACGTACCATGTCTCCAGTGCACATTCACAGCCCAGTACGTCCTGTGCCAACTCTCCGTACTCACCGTGGGGAGCGTGTGACCTGTCAGGCACCATGTTTTGCGATGATACGCATGGTGTCTCCAGAGCGCATTCACAGCCCAGTGCGTCCTGTGCCAGCGCCCCGCACTTGCCGGGCTAAAATGAGCATCCAGCCAGGACGGATTGTGCCAGCCCTATGCTCCAGACCTCCAGTGCGCCTCCACAGCCCAGTACGCCCTGCTCCTCGCACTCGCCCTGAAGTGCGTGTCACCAGTCTGGGGCCACCTGTTCCGGCTCCACGCACTAGGCCTTCAGTGAGTCTCTCCAGTCCGGTGTGTCCTGTTCCTGCTCCCCGCACTCAGTCTGGCGCCATCTGTGCCAGCCCCATGCATCAGCCCTCCAGTGCACCTGCCCAGTCCGGGGTGTCCTGTTCCTGCTCCCCGTACTCGCCCTGAGGTGCGTGTTACCAGTCTGGCACCACCTGTGCCAGCCCCACGCATCAGGCCTCCAGTGAGCATTTCCAGTCCAGAGCATCCTGAGACGGCCTACAGTCCGGAGCATCCTGAGACGGCCTACAGTCCGGAGCCTCCTGAGACGGCCTACAGTCCGGAGCCTCCTGAGACGGCCTACAGTCCGGAGCCTCCTGAGACGGCCTACAGTCCGGAGCCTCCTGAGACGGCCTACAGTCCGGAGCCTCCAGAGACGGCCTAATGGTGAACTTGCTAAATGACTGAGAGCTTGACTGTGATATTAGGTTGCTTCTTGTGTAAATATTTTCCGTCTGGATTTTAATGACATCAAAATTATTAAATAACACATATGGAATCATGTAGTAACCAAAACAAGGTTATAATAAAATGTAGAACGATACACATGCTCCGCTTTGGTCCCATTTTTCAGACAGACGTGACATTATCTGTCAAACATTTTACTATGGTTGTGTCTTGTTGATATGAAAAAAATATACACTAGACAGTTAAAGTCAGAAGTTTACATACACTTAGGTTGGAGTCATTAAAACTAATTTTTCAACCACATTTCTTGTTAACAAACTATAGTTTTGTAAAGTCGGTTAGGACATCTAATTTGTGCATGACGCAAGTAATTTTTCAAACAATTGTTTACAGACAGATTAATTCACTGTATCACAATTCCAGTGTGCCTTTAAACAGCTTGAAAAATTCCATTAAATGGCATATTTAATGGACATTTGAGTCAATTGGAGGTGTACCTGTGGATGTATTTCAAGGCCTACCTTCAAACTCAGTGCCTCTTTGCCTGACATTATGGGAAAATCAAAAGAAATCAGCCAAGACCTCAGAAAAGTAATTGTAGACCTCCAAAAGTCTGGTTCATCCTTGGGAGCAATTTCCAAATGCCTGAAGGTATCATGTTCATCTGTACAAACAATAGCATGCAAGTATAAACACCATGGGACCACGCAGCCGTCATACCGCTCAGGAAGGAGACGCACTCTGTCTCCTAGAGATGAACATATTTTGGTGCGAAAAAAGCAAATCAATCCCAGAACAACGGCAAAGGACCTTGTGAAGATGGAGGAAACAGGTACAAAAGTATCTATATTGTCACGGAAGTTGTCATGGAGAGAAGAGGACCAGGGCGCAGCGAGAATGTGAATACTCATGGTTTTAATTTAAAAAAAGGAGTAAAGTATTCACTGACAAAACAATAACGATGACACCAGCAACAGTTTTACAGGCTCTACAAACGCAGTGCAAAAACAACCACCCACAACCCCAAAGAAAAACACACACACCTATATAGGACTTCCAATCAAAGGCAACTCAACACACCTGCCTTCAATTGGAAGTCCCAATCACCAACCCAACATTTAACAAACACAAACCACCTGCCACATCCTGACCAAGACTAACACAATTCCGCCCTCTGCTGGTCAGGACGTGACATATATCCACAGTAAAACAAGTCCTATATCGACATAACCTGAAAGGCCGCTCAGCAAGAAAGAAGCCACTGCTCCAAAACCGCCATAAAAAAGCCAGACTACAGTTTGCAATCCTACTTTTTGGAGAAGTGTCCTAGGGTCTGATGAAACAAAAATAGAACTGTTTGGCCATAATGACCATCGTTAAGTTTGGAGGAAAAAGGGGGAGGCTTGCAAGCCCGAAGAACACCATCCCAACTGTGAAGCACGGGGGTGGCAGCATCATGTTGTGGGGGTGCTTTGCTGCAGGAGGGACTGGTGCACTTCACAAAATAGATGGCATCGTGAGGAAGGAAAAGTATGTGGATATATTTTAGCAACATCTCAAGACATCAGTCAGGAAGTTAAAGCTTGGTCGCAAATGGGTCTTCCAAATGGACAATGACCCCAAGCATACTTCCAAGCATACTTCCAAGTTGTGGACAACAAAGTCGAGGTATTGGAGTGGCCATCACAAAGCCCTGACCTCAATCCTATAGAAAATTTGTGGGCAGAACTGAAAAAGCGTGTGCAAGCAAGGAGGCCTACAAACCAGAATCAGTTACGTCAGCTCTGTCAGGAGGAATGAGCCAAGATTTTTGTGGGAAGCTTGTGGAAGGCTACCCGAAACGTTTGACCCAAGTTAAACAATTTAAAGGCAATGCTACCAAATACTAATTGAGTGTATGTAAACTTCTGACCCACTGGGAATGTGATGAAAGAAATAAAAGCTGAAATAAATCATTCTCTCTACTATTATTCTGACATTTCACATTCTTAAAATAAAGTGGTGATCCTAACTGACGTAAGACAGGGAATTTCTACTAGGATTAAATGTCAGGAATTGTGAAAAACTGAGTTTAAATGTATTTGGCAAAGGTGTATGTAAACTTCCTACTTCAACTGTATATACACCTCTACTATTAAGGAGTACTGGGGGTATGGCCAGGCACTTATTTTTAGACGCTGTTATCTTATCTATTTTAAGGCAGTAAAAGATACAAATACTACAAAGTCCACAACTTCCACATATTCATTTATACTGTATTTGTGTGTGTTTGCGTGCATGCACACGTGTGCTTGTGTCCAGATCAACTACTAGAGAGCTGTGCTACACAAGCTGTAACATAACACTGCCTTGTATCTCTGTTCAGTTTAACATCCGTTGCTTGTTCCTACCATTTTGTTTGCTTAGCAAACATGCTCTATTTGCTCCTGCGAGATGAGCTCTGCTTTCATTTTCCTAGCTGATACTTAGTATTGAATATCTAGTGAGAAAATTATTTCTTACAAGCCCTGTGTCAGAGGTCCTCTTCCAAGTAACACCACACAACATGAGGCCTGTATTCAGCAGTTACCAGTTTCCACTGAGCCATTTATTCATTGTGAATAAACATTGAATAAATATGTATTTGGGCTCCCGAGTGGCGCAGCGGTCTAAGGCACTGCATCTCAGTGTTAGAGGCGTCACTACAGACCATGGTTCGATTCCAGGCTGTATCACAAACAGCCGTGATTGGGAGTCCCAGCGTAGTCCGGGTTAGGGTGTGGCCGGGGTAGGGTGTGGCCATCATTGTAAATAAGAATTTGTTCTCAACTGACTTGCCTAGTTAAATAAAGGTTAAATATAAAAATTTAAAAAATATGTATTAGCAATTCCTATTAAAAGAAACTTGATTTTATGCATGCTCAATATGACCAGGCCAATATTTTGTCTTTTCCATTAACAACTACCTGCAGGAACCTTATTGTTTGATTGATTGATTGATTGACTAAGCCCTCCACAGACAAAAGCTCCATCTTAAATCTTACATCATAGTGACTGCATGCCATGCACTGAGGACAAGGCTATCTTGTTTACGAGCAACTGTACACTGGGTGTGCTAGCTAGCGCTAGGCTAATGCTAACATCAACCCTAAGGAGGCCTCAACAACCAACCAACACAGCTGTACACGTTATTTTGCAGACATGCTATTCCCAGACTGCGGACACTTGATCCGGACAGGGTCCAGTTTCAGCCAACTTATAATAAATATGTTTAGATGCCATTGGGATGCAACAGGAGCCGTGCAACCAAGATCGGCTCCCGGCTTTTTAGATCCCAAATGGCAGCCGGCTGTTCCGCACAATCACACTACAATGATGGGAACGTCTCACCAACGCAAACAGTGGTCATAAGATATTTACAACTAGTCTCTCGTACTGTGTTATTACACAAGGTTACTTTTATGTATCTCTAAACTCAACTCATACTGTACTATTACATACTGAAAATAATAACTATTTCTATAGCGCTTTTAATACAAGTAACAAAGTGTTTCTCATCATAAAATAAAAGTACTAAAAAAGAAACAAAGACAGGAGAACGAAACAAGACAGCTAATTTGAATCACACATTCAAATCATACATGAAAAGCATCTTTATAAAATTGTCTTCAGCAGGGATTTAAAAAGAGCCACTGAATCTGCAAGCCTGATCTCCTCTGGCAGACCCTTCCAAAGTCTAGGGGCCCTAATGGAAAATGTTTGGTCTCCTTTCGTTTTCAACCTAGACTTTGGAATGGTCAACAAGTCCCTGCCAGAGGATGTCAGGCTGCTTCCTGGCTCGTAGGGAGATAAAAGATCAGAGATATAGGACGGGGATAAACCAAGCCTTAAACATGATTGCTAGAATCTGGGTTCAAGCAAGGTGGGGGCCAAATAAAATAACATGGGATTTATTCTCATTGACCTGGAGAAAATTGTCAGACATCCAACATTTGATGTAATAGTGCATGTATGTATTGTAATAACGTGTAACTCAATGTTTACTAGAATGTTTGTGCTTGGTTATCATATAACCTATGACCCCCACAAATGATAATCATAAAAGTTTGTTTTTAAGCTCGTTGCAGATAGATTGGTAAACTTTTAAGTGACTCCCATAAAAGCTGTGTTAGCAAACTAGGCTATACTTCAGATGTCTTGGCTGACAACCAGGACCTGCAAGCTGTGTTTCCTCTCTGCTATGAGGTAAGCTTTAATTATTTTAAGGGAAGAGGTGCTACATGGACTACTGAACCACAATACCATATGCACTGGAACACAGAGGTAAAAGTACTAAAGATTTTTTTGTTTTATTATAAAAAAATTAAGCGTTTTACATACATTTTTCTGCACTATTTATGCATTCGTAGCATTTTAATTTGCATTTAATAAAAATAATCAGCTACCTAATATAACCTCTTTCCATTGACAGCGTGCCTCACCCCACTCTCTTAATAAGTTTTCACATTTGTGGAATTTTTTTAATCCCAGACATCCTATTGTATTCCTGAATGAATACAAACATCATGAACTACTAACCTGTTAAAGACTACCTATTTGTAACTTTCCACCATACGGCCCCAAAATAACTGTCTGTTACTACACTACACACTGACCTGTTCAGAACCTCCCTGGTCTTGACCGCGATGTCGTCCCAGGCGTCCGTGGCTGGTCCCCGAGGGTCCTGTGGGGCCCCCGGTGGGGTCAGTTCCATCCTCTCAGGGCTGGGGCTCCTCACCTCCGGGGACAGGGGAACGGGTAGGACCAGGGGCCTCACATAGGGCAGCCCAGGAGAGAGACTGGGAAGGGGCACGGCTTGGAGCACCGTCGCTGTCTCGCGCTTTACTTTCCTCACCTGTGGAAAGAGACAAGGAGAATGAAGGACGGGTGAGGTGGGTGAATTCCCTGTAATACCAGAGCCCCGTGTGTAAAGCCAGAGATGTAAACGATATCTGCCTCAGCATACTGTCACAGGGACAATCAGATCAGCTGTGCTGACCTTTAGTTTGGTTACTACAGAATAAAACATGCATTGGAGGATAGGCTATGTACAGTTGAGACATGGAGGTTGGCTAATAAAAGAACAAATGAAGGGGGAAGGTTAGCCTTAAACTGGGTTGTATTCATTTGGGCACACCATAACAAAACATTTAAAAAACATTTGGTGTTCAATGCAAATCGCTTATTGGAAAAGTTTAGATAGTAAGTAGCCATTTTGGCCCGTTTGCTTCCGTTTCATGCCTAGTGAATACCACCCTGTGGAAATGAAAAGGGTTAAACTCCTCTTTCTCTTACCGTGCTGACTCCTAGGGGGTATAGCTGGCGGTAGCCTGTCGTATCTACGGTGTACCTAAAGCACCTCATCCGTACCACTGCTATGTCACACCGCCCTTTCTTCATGTCGATGGTGTGTGCACCACTAGGCTATACCGTTTCAGTTCTACAGAGGTGCGCTAGCTACATCTAATGCATATAACTGAGAGGGGTGTATTTGGGGGTAAGAGAAAAGTGTGAATGAGAAACGTAAACTTATTCAAATGTTAGCAGTCCACTGTTTTGTAAGCCTAATGGGTCTGAAGCCTACAGCTCAACTATTGATCAAAGGCACAATAACCAATCCCGACAGGGTTTGGCTCTGGACAAAAGCCAATGCTAAACCATTTAATGATGAGGAATGGAAGTACTATATCAGTGAGCCACATTTATCAATGGAACATCCAGTCAGGGCTGGAATCGTTGGTTTTTTCTGTTACTAGGAGAGCCATGGAAAAGGTCTAGTAGTTGATGTTTTTCCGTTACAGAACAGTTTGAAAAGCTTCTAAGCCTAAGGGACTAGATTTTGCACTTCGACGACAGATGTCAGGAGTTAAGTGACGTATTTGGCTTAATGTGGGGGGGCGGTGTATCCAGAACGCCAGAGGGTGGCGAGGAGGGGGTGATGACCTCTCCAATGCTAGAAACACGACTTCCAATCTCTTAAAGCACCTGCAAAGGCAACATGACCAACACACAACTCATAGCGAAAGACCCCCTGAGACCTGACCACTGCTGCTGAAGATGACTGTAGGCCTACCTCAACCAAGGCTTGATTTTTATGTATACTTGTGTAGGTGTATAGGCCAACGTAACGTTGACATTGTTTACACTGAGTGAGGATGCACAACGTTTTGGGGTGTAATGCAAAAGCAATATACCGAGTATTATAAACTGAGTGGTTTGAGCACTGAATGCTGATTGGCTGACAGCATTTATTTTTATTGCTCTAATTACGTTGGTAACCAGTTTATAATAGCAATAAGGCACCTCGAAGGTTTGTAGTATATGGCCAATATACCACGGCTAAGGGCTGTATCCAGGCACTCCGCGTTGCATCATGCTTAAGAACAGCCCTTAGCCGTGGTATATTGGCCATATACCACACCTCCTCGTGTAACTAATGACTTTTCCAGGGAGTAATAAGTAATTTGTTATTGTTGAAAGAAGTAACAGTGAATATATTCGTTATTTTTTTGTAATGACCCCAGCACTGGTGATGTCAGGAGAACTATGGGTAAATAAACGCCATTCTGTCACCAAGAAAGACAAACTGGCAGTATGACAATGTGTTAATGGCAGAGTTTTTAGGCTAAACAGTTTCTTATTGTCCAATTGACCAAAGAGAAGGTGACCTCATTTGAAAACAATGGCTTAACAATTACAAGTTGGATGAAAAATTCCAAAACACACCAAATACTGCCAAAAGAAATACCAACAATCTGTGATTTGACGAGGTACACTCCGTTCTGGAGTCATTCACAACCACCTGTGAAAACATGGCTTCTAAATCACCAACTCTACCTTTAGTTGTAGAGGCAGAGGCAGCGGCGTTGACAGACCAGTTGTCTAACCTCTTTTGTTGGAATGGGAGACATACCTGTTAATGTGTTGTAGGCCCTGTGAAGAACAACACCCACTTGGCTGAGACTCTCATCACAACACAATGATCCAAAAACACAAGCTATTGTTTATAGCAGCAAAAACACTTTCACATAAATACCGGAAAAGGAGTGACATTAAAATTCCAATGCCGCTGTTACCATAACAACAGAATGTTTGCTTACGTTTTGAAATGTAAATATAAATAAGAGCACAAGCAAAATAGACTACAGCAGTTGAATGGTAATGTCACCATGGACTTTTTTTAGCGGAGAAAGTCCCAGCTAAAATGGGGAAAGTCACTTGAACTCACTACAGGAGTGTTCACTGTGTTGGGTAACGTGGCACATACAACAACAGTTGAACAGGTTCAGATATACTACATCATAAACATATTTAGGGCCCTCTGACCGATGGTGGCAATTACTCATCTCACATTTCCCAACACTAGACCAGAGCCTCGACAGATAAGCTGGATTTACAGCCGAGCTCTACAGCCAGGCTCTACAGAGATAGAAATACATCTAAACTGAGCCTAATTTATGCAAAATGGAAACACTAAGATTCGATTAATCGATTCCATATGTCACAGCCCCTCTCAGTTGCACACGACAGATTTATATAGACATGCCAAACTACAGTGTCACTCTAAGGCCCCAAATGTGTGTGTGTGTGTGTGTGTGTGTGTGTGCTTACTGCACAATACATACATCTGAATAACTCTCAGCAGAAGAACCGTACCAATGGCTTTTCAACTATAGTTCCCCCTCCCACCATAAAGTCAAATTACCAGTAGCAAGCCAGCTAGCTAACTTATCTACACGCCATATCTTTGTTAGGTTATATATTTAAACAAGACCGTCATCCAAGGCCATCATGGGTAAATATCCCTGATAAGCATATATTGATTTTATTAGGCTGCAGATTAAATTACACTATACCGTATATGGCTACAAAACTACAACTAAAACTGATCATTTATAAGAAAGATGTTTATAAAGGAACCCCATGGTGAATTACAGGATATGACTGTATTTATTATGTAGTGGGGAGTCATGCGCTTTATGTGACTGCATCAACATTAAATGAAAGGTAAATTCCCTTCATTTTCCATCAACATGAAATTAAAGGGGAGTTCCCACCATTATAAATGACCTTGAATTGTTATATTTACTGCTATCATTTGAATTACAATTGATATTAACACGTTTGTTTTATCCAGGGCCATATTATTTCAAAGGTCAACTGGCGTTCTAACATTTTCCTGGAACGCTATCAAAGCTAACTTCACTGAAATGGCTCAAAATCTAATGAACAAGCAAACAAAACCAACGTGTTTGTCAACAACAATATTACCAAGGAGCAACAACAATGTAGTACGCTAGCTTAGATCATGCTGGCGATGCTAAATATGAGCCTAATGCACAGGCTCGGTGACTTTACTGACTCATTTAACATGACATTTTAGTCATTTAGCAGATGCTGTTATCCAGAGCATCTTACAGTAGTGCGTGCATACATTTTCATCCTTTTTCATACTGGTCCCCCGTGGGAATCGAACCCACTAACCTGGCATTGCAAGTGCCATGCTCTACCAACTGAGCAAAATGGGTCCTGGGGACTCTGCCAGGGATACGCCAACAAAAAAACGTCCCTCATCAGCGATAACTTGTCTTATTTTTCGTCACACCATGCTACGCTAATCCCATTGTTAGCTCAATCAGCATTTCTCAATCTCTTCTCTGGCTTCTGTTCGGATATTAAAGAATATCCTATGGGCTAACTCTTACAACTTTATGAAATATCTAAGAACGGAAGTCAGTTGGTGAAGGCTATTCGGCTGTCTGCATCATAATGCCACAGGGAGGGCAGGAAGGGCATATAGCCTGCGTAGCTCCTGTGTGTCATTGTGAATTAGCTTGATTGTTGTTGTGTTGTGGCTCGTCTGGCTTCCTCTCACTGATTTACCTGATCAAATCAAGTCATGTGAGCGAGGGGCTTGATCAGAGCCATCACTATCAGAAGCCCACGACCAGGGCCAGCTCCAGGCATAAGCGTTCGCTTAGGGGCCCGACCTTTACAAAAATGAGTCAGGGTCTCAACTTACTGTTGAGAGTTAGAATACACGAGGTGCAAGTTTGACATTTGGTTGTGGATCAGCAGTTTTTCTCTTGTTTTGTCAGTCACTGACAGTCAATCAGCTAACAATTTTTAGATTGTTAAGTTAGTCAAGTCAGTTATCTAAACTTGTAGTAATCGTGGCCAAACACCGACCGGGCACGCAGAGCCCCCGTTGATTTTGTTTGTCACTCTCACTCACATCACAAGTCATGGCAAAATGATTAGATCTGCAGAACACTTGCTTTAAAACTGCAACATTTTCTCTACTCCCCATGGCAAAATGAGTAGGAAATGTACTTTAAAATGTACGTTTTTCTTTCCACCGTCAGGAGGGGGCCCACTAAAATGCCTTGCCCACGACTGACCCTTGATGGGTATAATACAAAACAGGATCAATGAGTTAGCCAGCTAACTTGCCTAAATATTCTGAAATAACGTTGGATTTGTTTTTTAAAGATAAACTTGAAATGGGCGTGGTCTAATTGGCTCAACAACCAAAAACACATATCTAAGTTGAACTTTCTAAATGCACCAGAAAATCAATTGTTATTTCTGAGCGGCGCACAGGCGCGTGTGTGTGTGTGTGTGTTTAGGGGAGATGCAAATACAGCCACAACATTGACAACATTAGGTAGTTTGTGACATCAGGGCCCGTATCCACAAAGCCTCTTAGAGTAGGAGGCTCATAATGAATAAGACTATATGGACAGATGGAGATCTGATCCTAGATCAGCAATCCTACTCTGAACCAGAGCTAACCCACCATATATCAGATATAATCGATAACACATGTCTGTATTGTCATGGTTACGGTGCAATTATCAGGATTGGATGTCTATTTTAGGATGCAATCTTATTAAGGCAATCAAATAAACATTGTTAATGTTATTCAGAGAGAACAAGTCAATACTTGAATGTGTTCACTGTACCTTCTTTTTCCTTGGAGTTATGATTGGATTTTCATTGGATAGTTCTTTTGATGACTTCGTGTCATCTGGTGGACTGTTGGAAGCAGCCTGGAAACATAGAGGAATGACAAAGTACATATCACATAATTCATATAACATGATGTATTTTTCTGTCAATAACTTACGATCGTTTATGCATGAAGGCATATCACAGTGCATGTGACTGACGGGGCATATTAATACATGGGCTACTAATAATATAACTATGGGTTGGGATTAGCCCAATTGCTCAAATGCAATATGACTTTGTGAATATAGGATGATTGCTGCAATAAACAGCTATGAGGGATCACTGTGTATCAGTCATTTCAACATATACTACATTGGATACCATATCTGTAGTGTCCTCACGTGTTGACCTGGAGTAGCATGTATCACAGCTGAAACTATCACTATGAAAATATGATGCAGGGACTTGCACATGCATGTATAGGTGTGACGAAATATGTTTATTTTTACGTTTCAAAACCATGTCTAATTAACTACTTCACGTGACCACATTGTTGGTATTAAAAGTACCATGTTGGGGATTTCTTAGTTAAAAGTACTCTGTTAGAATTCCCCTAAGAGTCGTAGTTCGTGCAGGTTAACACTGAGAATCCTACATGTGTACATTGGGCATAGGGAGACAGCCTGCATTCTCATCCTGACACAAACACATACCTAAACCAGTGGAGGCTGCTGAGGGGAGAACGGCTCATAATAATGGCTGGAACGGAGCCAATGGAATGGCATCAAACCATTCCACTGATTTTGCTCCAGCCATTGCCACCAGCCCATCCTCCCAAATTAATGTGCCACCAACCTCCTGTGCCCTAAACATAGTGTTCCATGGTAGGTGCACACACGCAAACTAAAACAAGTATGCACTAGGCAGGCAACACGTACCCCTCATACAGATACCTAAGCATTGTATTCCATGACAGGGGCACACAAAACACACACGCACACACACCTTTTTCTTTCTGGGAACTGGAATAGGTGTCTTTTGAGTGTGTGTGGCAGTGCTTGGTATGGTTCCGGGTGTTTTCGGTGACTCAGTATCTGTCCTATTCACCGGGGTCTCCTTGGCCTCCTAGGAAAAAGACAACAACAAAGTTTCACACACAATCCACTTATTGACCACTATAGAGCGGCAGGTCCAGTGAAGCAGCATGAGTTACTGTAGGCTTTTATTCCTTTTGTTATTGAAGGTACACCATTGCCTCATCTAATGGTGTGAAATATCATGCCAGCTATACATTCCAGAACAGACTTTAGATTAACATTTCTGTCGGGGTCAAGGGTAGGAATTGGAGCGTGAAAATCATTTGACAATGTAAAAATGCCTTCTGACTTAAATTCCCAATGATTTTGCAGTGGTGAGTTCCCAGGGTGATTAACAAGTCTCATAGCAGTGTATGTTCTACCTCCCTCACAACAGTGTGTTCTACCTCCCACACAACAGTGTGTTCTACCTCCCACACAACAGTGTGTTCTACCTCCCACACAACAGTGTGTTCTACCTCCCACACAACAGTGTGTTATACCTCCCACACAACAGTGTGTTCTACCTCCCTCACAACAGTGTGTTCTACCTCCCACACAACAGTGTGTTTCACCTCCCACACAACAGTGTGTTCCACCTCCCACACAACAGTGTGTTTTTCACCTCCCTCACAACAGTGTGTTCTACACCTCCCTCACAACAGTGTGTTCTACCTCCCACACAACAGTGTGTTCTACCTCCCACACAACAGTGTGTTCTACCTCCCTCACGACAGTGTCCAGAACAGATAAGACAGGTCAAATGTGCTGTGCTGCCTGACCCTAACCTCTAACCCCAACCCCTCCACCCAAACTCACCCCATGGTCAACTCACCCCCCCTCTTTCTTACAGTAAGAGGACAGGAGCACCGGTATCCATGGCTACGTGCGGAGACAAGCAATGAGGGGCACGTGGGAGATCAATAGTCAAAAAGCAGCCTCAGGAGGTGTAGCACCGGGGGGTAAGGAGATCCCAATAGGAGCTGGTCAGGCGGAGGGATATCCCACAGGTCAGCAGCCAACTGGGGTATCGGGTGTTGTGAGGCCCCCCAAGGCCCCCCGAGGCCCCTGGCTGCTACAGACATTTACAGCACTGGACAGAACTAGGGATATCTTCACGTGAGGCCACCACACGCACACACAACATGCAATGATAAATACACTCAGCACTTCCTTTGAGGGCTGACTGACAAAATGACCACTTTGTCCTTTATGTAGAAAGTGATTGAGAAACTCAAAATGGAACTCATGATAAAGTGCTACTTCATGGAATGTAGGTATGTTTGACACATACTCTTAAAATAAAGCATTTATGAAGTCATGTACAGTATGTCTGGGGTAACAGTGTTAGTCAAGTAACCAGACCCTTGTACAGTACCAGTCAAAAGTGTGGACACACCTACTCATTCAAGGGTTTTTCTTTATTTTTACTATTTTCTACATTGTAGAATAATAGCGAAGACATCAAAACGATGAAATAACACATATGGAATCACATAGTAACTAAAAAAAGTGTTAAACAAATTAAAATGTACTAGATTTGAGAATCTTCAAAGTAGCCACCCCTTTGTCTTGATAACAGCGTTGCATTCTCTCAACCAGCTTCATAAGGTAGTCACCTGGAATGCATTTCAATTAATAGGTGTGCCTTGTTAAAAGTTAATTTGTGGAATTTCTTTCCTTCTTAATGCGTTTGAGCCAGTCAGTTGTGTTGTGACAAGGTAGGGGTGGTATGCAGAAGATGGCCCTATTTGTTAAAATACCAAGTCCATATTATGGCAAGAACGGCTCAAATAAGTAAAGAGAAACAAGTGGCGCAGTGGTCATCATTACATTAAGACATGAAGGTCAGTCAATCCGGAAGATTTCAAGAACTTTGAAAGTTTCTTCAAGTGCAGTCGCAAAAACCATCAAGCGCTATGATGAAACTGGCTCTCATGAGGACCGCCACAGGAAAGGAAGACCCAGAATTACCTCTGCTGTTGAGGGTAAGTTCATTAAAGTTAACAGCACCTCAGATTGCAGCCCAAATAAATGCTTCACAGAGTTCAAGTAACAGTCACATCTCAACATCAACTGTTCAGAGGAGACTGTGTGAATCAGGCCTTCGTGGTCAAATTGCTGCAAAGAAACCACCACTAAAGGACACCAATAAGAAAGAGAGACTTGCTTGGGCCAAGAAACTCGAGCAAGGGACATTAGAGCAAGGGACATTAGACCACTGGAAATCTGTCCTTTGGTCTGACGAGTCCAAATTTGAGATTTTTGGTTCCAAGCGCCGTGTCTTTGTGAGACACAGAGTAGGTGAACGGAGGATCTCTACATGTGTGGTTCTCACCGTGAAGAATGGAGGAGGTGTGATGGTGTGGGGGTGCTCTGCTGGTGACACTGTCTATGATTTCTTTAGAATTCAAGGCAAACTTAACCAGCATGGCTACCACAGAATTCTGCAGGGATAGGCCATCCCATCTGGTTTGACCTGGCCTCCACAATCAACCGACCTCAACCCAATTGAGATGCTTTGGGATGAGTTGGACTGCAGAGTGAAGGAAAACAAATGCTCAGCATATGTGAAGCAAAAAGTGCTCCGCATATGTGGGAACTCCTTCAAGACTGTTGGAAAAGCATTCCAGATGAAGCTGGTTGAGAGAATGCCAAGAGTGTGCAAAGCTGTCATCAAGGCAAAGGATGGCTACTTTGAAGAATCTAAATATATTTTGATTTGTTTAACACTTTTTTGGTTACTACATGATTCATATGTGTTATTCATAGTTTTCATGTCTTCACTATTATTTAACAATGTAGAAAATAGTACAAATAAAGAAAAACCCTTGAATGAGTAGGTGTGTCCAAACTTTTGACTGGTACTGTAGTTAAAAACAGAATTATGGGTATACTGTAACAGGTCAAACTCACCAGCGGCCTTTTCTACACTGACCAATATTGGCCCTTTCTGACACTAAGGGCACAGGCCCAAGTCAGGAATGACAATTGGGAAATAATTACAACATTCTTGTTAAAATTCGACCAAAAAGAATGGATTCTTAAAGCAGGTTAATAAATATATTTTACAGCTTGATGTATCTTCTTGTGCCTGTATGTGTATTCCCATTATATATGATTTTCTTCTCCTCAACTCTCTCTTCTCCTCAAGCTCTTGAGACACATCAAAGGGTAGTCTAGACTCATTAAATATGGACCGATAGCAAGAACAGAACATCAAAACAAAGATGTTCCCTTGGAAGAGTCGTGACTGAGATTGCGTCAAGCCAAATCAATTCAAAGACGGGTATAACATCACTCGCAGGCAAACAAAATGTACCCCCCAGATAAATTCCGAAATGGCACCCTATGCCCTACATAGTGCACTACTTTTGACCAGAGCCCACATAGGGAAGACCAAACCAGCCCAGATCAATATTAAAATTTGTATAAAATACATGTAAAATACCAGTAACTCACTTTAACAATGATGATGTTAGAGGGTAGAGATTCCTGTATGTGTTCTCCTCTGTCTCCATCTCTATTGAAGACACAGTGCTCTTCTTTATGGTCGTCATCTTGGTAGTTGTTGTTGAATATGCTGCTGTAGTTCTGGATCAGCTTTGCCATGATCTTATTACAGATGTTCTGCTCCTGGATCCCATCGAACCCAGAGGACACACTGGTGACAGAGCCAGACAGAGAAGATTGGAGATGGCAGATAATGATACAAATTGTCACTATCATAAGTACAATATTGTAGCAACATTGACAAAAGGTTTGGACCTCTTGGCGTGGTAGTTTAGCCAGAGACAGAAGAGGAAGTGAGACACCCCACTCACTGTTTTTATCTGGCTAAATGAAAGTCAATGAACTAAGTAGACTAGACCCAGCTGCTATTGCATTGGTTTCTATGGGAGAGACGCCCAGTTAAGTAGACCGGAACTGACCATTATTTTCCAATGGTAAACGACCTGAGTAAATTTTCTTCATTTATCCACCATCTTTAGTTTAGCTACAGTGCCTTGCAAAAGTATTCATCCCCTTTGGCGTTTTTCCTATTTTGTTGCATTACAACCTGTAACTTAAATATATTTTTTGGGGATTTCATGTAATGGACATACACAAAACAGTCAAATTTGTGAAGTGAAATGAAAAAAATAACTTGTTTAAAAAAATAAATAAAAAATTAAAAACGGAAAAGTGGTGCCTGCATATGTATTTACCCCCTTTGCTATGCAGCCCCTAAATAAGATATGGTGCAACCAATTACCCTCAGTCACATAATTAGTTATATAAAGTCCACCTGTGTGCAATCTAAGTGTCACACAATCGGTCACATGATCTCAGTATATATACACGCCTGTTCTGAAAGGCCCCAGAGTCTTTCAGACCAAGGAGCTCTCCAAACATGTCAGGGACAAAGTTGTGGAGAAGTACAGATCAGGGATGTGTTATAAAAATATATCAGAAACTTTGAACATCCCACAGAGCACCATTAAATCCAATATAAAAAATTGCACCACAACAAACCTGCCAAGTAAGGGCCGCCCACCAAAACCCACGGCCCAGGCAAGGAGGGTATTAATCAGAGAGGCAACAAAGAGACCAAAGATAACCCTGGAGGAGCTGCAAAGCTCCACCGCGGAGATTGGACTTTCTATCCATAGGACCACTTTAAGCCGTACACTCCACAGAGCTGGGCTTTACGGAAGAGTGGCCAGAAAAAAAGCCATTGCTTAAAGAAAAAAATAAGCAAACACGTTTGGTGTTTGCAAAAAAAGGCAGGTGGGAGACTCCCCAAACATGGAAGATGGTACTCTGGTCAGATGAGACTAAAATTGAGATTTTTGGCCATCAAGGAAAGCGCTATGTCTGGCGCAAACCCAATAACTCCCATCACCCTGAGAACACCACCATGTTTTTCACCGGCAGGGACTGGGAAACTGGTCAGAATTGAATGAATGATGGGTGGCGCTAAATACAGGGAAATTCTTGAGGGAAACCCGTTTCAGTCTTCCAGAGATTTGAGACTGGGACGGAGGTTCACCTTCCAGCAGGACAATGACCCTAAGCATACTGCTAAAGCAACACTCAAGTGGTTTAAGGGGAAACATTTAAATGTCTTGGAATGGCCTAGTCAAAGCCCAGACCTCAATCCAATTGAGAATCTGTGGTATGACTTAAAGATTGCTGTACACCAGCGGAACCCATCCAACTTGAAGGAGCTGGAGCAGTTTTGCCTTGAAGAATGGGCAAAAATCCCAGTGGCTAGATGTGCCAAGCGTATAGAGACATACCCCAAGAGACTTGCAGCTGTAATTGCTGCAAAAGGTGGCTCTACAAAGTATTGACCTTGGGGGGGTGAATAGTTATGAACGCTCAAGTACTGTTTTTTTTGTCTTAGTTCTTTTGGTTTCACAATAAAAAATATTTTGCATCTTCAAAGTGGTAGGCATGTTGTGTAAATCAAATGGTACAAATGGAAAGAATATGGCACCACAACAAACCAAAAATCTATTTTAATTCCAGGTTGTAAGGCAACAAAATAAAAAAATGCCAAGGGGGGTGAATACTTTTGAAGCCACTGTAGGTGTTTGACTGACAGACATAGGGTCACAGGGTACTTATCGTTCAAGCTCCACTCCCTATTTGCTGCAATACAACACCTTCCCTGCCATGACAAAGGGCATCGAAAGCTACAATACATAATTTCTGCAGGGGCCGTTTGACACAAAACAAGGTCAACAAGGAAAACATGGTTCAAGGAAAACACAAGCACCACAACAGCTTTCACATCATAGCACAATAACACAACAGTCCATCGACAAAGTGCTTATCTACAGACCTTATGGGGCTCTTATGGCGGCAAAACACGATGCCACATCATTAAATAGAAGACAGTAATATTATAGTGGATCTCAATGAGTAGGGCACAGGAGGTTGGTGCTACCTTAATTGGGGAGGAAGTGCTCGTGGTAATGGCTGGAGCGGAATCGGGCGGAATGGTTTCACATCAAACATATGGAAACCACATGTTTTACTCCGTTCCATTAATTCCATTCCAGCCATTAAAATGAGCCCGTCCTGCTATAGCTCCTCCCACCAGCCTCCTCTGGAGTAGGGCACATTCCAGTACCATGTCAGGCCAAGTCAGGACAATCCAGTAGCCCTTGATACCAGATCATATCACTGAGTTGTTCCTGAACAGCTGTTTGACATGCCGACATGGCCTGGGCGCTGGTCCTAATTATACCCCTCTCTGATTGGTTGATGGAGGGAACAAACTGAGGACATGGTGTACAGTATAAGGCCCCAGCTGAGGTATGTCACTTCCACAGGAGGCTGGTGGGAGGAGCTATAGGAGGACTGGTTCATTGTAACACCTGGAATATAATCAATGGAATGGAATCAAACACATCAAACATATGGAAACCTCCGTTCCATTAATTCCATTCTAGCCATTACAATGAGCCCGTCATCCTATAGCTCCTCCCACCAGCCTCCTCTGGTCACTACCTGGTCCTGTTACTGTACCAAGGAGTTCGATAGAGGGCACAGTTGCCACAAAACCTATTTTAGCGGACAGCACCATTGTGGACATTAATAATGGCAAAGATAGGGTGCGTGCCCTCTTTCCAACTCTATGTCCTGTACAGACCCTCCAGTGATAGTGAGACGCTGTGCCATCAGAGATGGATTCCCTGGCACGGACACCAGGGGTTATTATAAAATATGGCTGCCAATCAGGTGGGCAGGAAAGCGGGCAGGGGGTATGAGAAGTTGGAACATAGTGCCCTCGATCACGGTGCAAGCCATATGGGATGAACCTGTGAGAACAGTCCCATCCCATATGTAGCTCAGTTGGTAGAGCATGGTGTTTGCAACGCCAGGGTTGTGGGTTCGATTCCCACGGGGGGCCAGCACAGAAAAAAATATATAATAATTTATGAAATTAAATTAAATGAATGCATTCACTACTGTAAGTCGCTCTGGATAAGAGCATCTGCTAAATGACTAAAATGTAAATGTAACAGGAGACAGAACACTTTGGTCTGTGTGTCTTCAGACACCGTTTATAAGCAAAGCGGGCAGGAAGGCATGGGCCAAGGAAGACTGGGAACGCCCACTAATAACGATAGACGACAGAGAGGACAGTAGAGTCTTTAAGGTGTGTGAGTACGTATCAGACCACTTAAAGTCTTACCACCGACTCATGGAAATCGGAATGACCCAACAATATTGTTACTATTTACTTTTTTGGTTAACTTTTGTGTGAGAAAGTCTGACTTCAAATAATATTCACCAAGCACTTCTGAAACCCTGTCAGTGACATTTACAAGCAGGGATGAGTTTCCTTTTAGTTCCTCTCAAGTAGTGCCAGTACAAAGGGATGCCGGTAGAAGTGGAAGAGAATGTGAACAGTAAAGGAGAATTGTATGAACCTTCTATGAGTGAACGTGGTGAGGTTTCTATCACCACAACATTAATGGCATGTTAAGCCTACAGCCCTCCATGTTGGTTAGAGATGGAGTGTATGTGTGTGTGTGTGGACATGTTTAACTATTCTTGTGGGGACCAGAAAAAATTTGACCAAATGGGGACATTTTGTTGGTCCAAACAAGGTCAAATGCTATTTTTAGGGGGTTTAGGGTTAAGGTTAGAATTTGTGTTAGGGTTAGAATTAGGTTCAGGGTTAGGAGTTAGGTTTAGGGAAAATTAAGGTTTTGAATTAAGGTTTGGGGAAGGGTACGGTTTAGGGAAAATCGGATTTTGAATGGGACTGAATAATGTGTCCCCACAAGGTTAGTTGTACAAGACTGTGTGTGTGTGAGTTCACACGCATGGGCTTGTGTGAGATAGACAGAGAAGGTGGAGGAGGAGGGAGATAGAGAGATGATTGAGAGACAGAGGGTGAGCCAGGAAATTGTGCAACAGCGTGTACCTAAGCTCTCTCCCTTTCTCCAACCTACTCTTTCACATGACAACACATATCAACACAGGTTTAGAATAGGACAATGTTAACGGAAACACAAACATCAATCAATCAACCTGATTCCAACTATTTAGGCAAGTCAGCCTAGAAGTCCCAGTGCATAGAGATAGCTACTGTATGTGTGTGTGTGTGTGTATATGTGTTATTCAAAGTCTGTTATAGACAGACAGGCAGGCCACTAGAGCCTAATCTCTGTCTCACACACACACACACAAACACACACACACACACACACACACACACACACACACACACACACACACACACACACACACACACACACACACACACACACACACACACACACACACACACACACACACACACACACACACACGTCCTCTCAGGCGTGATAACGATATGCTCCAAGAATAAATCAACATCCAAGCAGGTTTTAATACGCTTGTTAAGGAACGTTCTACCCTTTAAAACAGCAGGTGGTAAATAGCAAGGGATTAAACAATGTTGTTGGAGTGGAGACGCGAGGGACTAAGTCAGGACAACTCATTGGAGGTTGCTGGAGTTCTCAGGACCCGTTCTGTTATATTTTCTTATTTTAGACAGGCATGTTTTGTCTTATAGAACAATTATTATATGGAACATTTTAACATGAATCAATCATAAATCAAACTATGAACTGACTATTTACACCTTAGAGACTATCTGCACCGTAGAGACTATTTGCACAGACTCTCCACACAGCCAACCCTTACACACAAGCACAACACTGCTGTTCTATAATATACTATTTAGTCAATTGCGCAACCAGCACACTATCCACTTTATATGGTAAATACAGTCATACTTGACATAGCACATACATTATCTATTCTGTATATCCTATTGAGTACAAACCAGGATTTTACTATGTGGACCCCAGGAAGAGTAGCTGCTGTCTTGGCAGGAACTAATGGGGAACCAAATAAAATACAAAAACGACTTTTCTATTACTTTTTTATTTGACTCTTTATTATTATTGATTATAAACTGGGTGGTTCGAGACCTGAATGCTGATTGGCTGACAGCCATGGTATATTTAAGCAATAAGGCACGAGGCGGTGTGTTAAATGGCCAATATACCACGGCTAAGGGCTGTTCTTAAGCACAACGCATCGAGGAGTGCCTGGACACAGCCCTTAGCCTTGGTATATCGGCCATATATCACAAACCCACGAGGTGCATTATTGATATTATAAACTGGTAACCAACGTAATTAGAGCAGTAAACATACGATCTGATATACCACAGCTGTCAGCCAAATCAGCATTCAGGGCTCGAACCACCCAGTTTATAACAGACCGCATACCACGGGTATGACAAAACATTCATTTTTATTGCTCTAATTACGTTGGTAACTAAGGGCTGTATCCAGGCACTCTGCGTTGCATCGCACTTAAGAACAGTGGTTAGCCGTGGTATATTGGCCATATTCCACACCACCTCGGGCCTTATTGCTTAACTATAGTATTGCAATGTTGAGGTAGCTAGCACACGAGCATTTCACTGCACCTTTTATACCTGCTGTACAAAGTGTGTACGTAACATTTGATTTGATTTTGAACAGTTTCTGTGTATCTTTTTAAAAGGATATAGCACTAACGCTCAAACCATTTTTCTCCATAACATCATGCATGACTCGTAACACATATACCATAAACTGGCTTTAACAAGGCCTTAGACATAATGACAGTCACCTGCCATTTAGACCCACCTTGCAACCCATCTGTCTTATTAAACCCATGCCCCACTAAAACCCCATCCCAAAATCCCATGAACATGTAATAAAACACACTGGAAGACATTGGACCAACATGGCAACCTAAGTGTGCTATACCACTAACTCACTGACCCACTAACACCAATCCCAGAGACAGGCTGCAAAACTTACTGGAAGACATTGGGGCCGAAGACAGTTGCCAGATTGAGAGCGGTCATGCGGTTCTCCCTGTGGCGCTGGTCCACTTGGGTGAGGAAGAGACAGAGGTACTGTAGGAGGCTGTAGTGGACGTCTGGCAACTGGTGGAGTAAGACCCTCAGGTCTGAGCAGAAACCATCCTCACTGGACTCTGGAGAGAAACACACAGGAAGACCCATTTAAAAACTAGTTCAGTCTGGGGAAAATAAAGCTGTTCTGTTCAATTCATGGCGGCAGGTCATTTTCCATTGTAACCGAAAGGTCGCTGGTTTGAATCCTCGAGCCAACTAGGGGGGAAATCTGTCAATGTGGCATTGAGCAAGGCACTTAACCCTAATTGCTCCTGTTAATTGCTCTGGATAAGAGTGAGTGCTGACTGAGGTAATTGTGCTCTATTGTAGACATTAATAGAGAGGGGAGAGACTGTGATATGCTTTGGTTGAACAGCTGTACACCTAGAAGGAAACCACAAACATGTAGAAACAACATTATCAACAATTAAAAGATTGGAAGGCATTTTGAGAGTACTGTACTTTAAAGCAATGCTCCACGATGACCACGATGCTGGTAATACCTTAGCATCAATACCTTAGCCGAGTGGCGCAGCGATCTAAGGCACTGCATCTCAGTGCTAGAGGCGTCACTACAGACCAGCCATGATTGGAGTCCCATCGGGCGGCGCACAATTGGCCCAGCATCGGGTTAGGGTTTGGCCCGGGGTAGGCCGTCATTGTTTGGTTCTGACTTAGAATATGTGGACAACTACAAATACCTAGGTGTCTGGTTAGACTGTAAACTCTCCTTCCAGACTCACATCAAACATCTCCAATCCAAAATTAAATCTAGAATTGGCTTCCTATTTCGCAACAAAGCATCCTTCACTCATGCTGCCAAACATACCCTCTAAAACTGACTATCCTGCTGATCCTTGACTTCAGCAATGTCATTTACAAAATAGCCTCCAACACTCTACTCAGCAAATTGGATGCAGTCTATCACAGTGCCATCCGTTTTGTCACCAAAGCCCCATATACTACCCACCACTGCGAACTGTATGCTCTCGTTGGCATACTCGTCGCCAAACCCACTGGTCATCTACAAGACCCTGCTAGGTAAAGTTCCCCCTTATCTCAGCTCGCTGGTCACCATAGCAGCACCCACCTGTAGCTCGCGCTCCAGCAGGTATATCTCTCTGGTCACCCCTAAAGTCAATTCCTCCTTCGGCCGCCTCTCCTTCCAGTTCTCTGCTGCCAATGACTGGATCGAACTACAATAATCTCTAAAACTGGAAACACTTATCTCCCTCACTAGCTTTAAGCACCAGCTGTCAGAACAGCTCACAGATTACTGCACCTGCACCTGTACATCTATCAACTACCTCTTCCCCTACTGTATTTATTTATTTAGTTCCTTTGCTCCCCATTATTTCTACTTTGCACTTTCTTCCACTGCAAATCTACCATTCCAGTGTTTCACTTGCTATATTGTATTTACTTCGCCACCATGGCCTTTTTTGCCTTTACCTCCCTTATCTCACCTCATTTGCTCACTTTGTATATAGACTTATTTTTCTACTGTATTATTGACTGTATGTTTGTTTTTATTCCATGTGTAACTCTGTGTTGTTGTATGTGTCTAACTGCTTTGCTTTATCTTGGCCAGGTCGCAATTGTAAATGAGAACTTGTTCTCAACTTGCCTACCTGGTTAAATAAAGGTGAAATAAAATAAATAAATAAAATACAATTGTAAATAAGAATTTGTTCTAAACTGACTTGCCTAGTTAAATAAAAGGTTAAGTTAAACATTACAATGAAAAGGCAGTGAAAACATGATGATGCCAGTCAGGATTCATATTGGGGTCAGGGGTCAGAGGTGGATACAGGGACATACCTACTGGTCTTGAGTAAGGCGTGCGTCTATGTCGTGTGTGTGTGTGTGTGTGTGTGTATTTGTTTGTGTGTGTGTGTGTACACAGCAGGAGGGCATCAGGCTCTCTGAGAGCACTCACAGCTGTTGCATGTCTGGTGAGGTGAAGTTCAGAGGTGTGTGTGTGTATTTGTGTGTGTGTGTGTACGCTCCCTTGTGTGCATGCGAGTGTGTGTGTGTGTGGGGAGAGGTGAAGTGGGATCAGATGGAGACGTCAGCCCTTCACTCTGCCAAGACCGCCCAGACACAGGCTTGTTCCTGGGTATTATACGACCATAGAGTTACTCAGTTGATCCACTGTCATTTTCTACCACACAACAAAACAGACTGACCCTAATCTCAGACTAGTGACCGCTATCACTAACGCGTCTCTATTGGAGTCTATGATAGTGACCTCTTCGCATATTTCCCTTCATTTCTCCAATGTAAGACATATCATCAGTAACCAGGTAAACAATATCAAAGAATTTCAGCCTGACAAAGAGAGGAAAGACTGACATCAGCTTGAGGCTTAACAGTGAATATTGACCAACCCTAACCCTAAACTGAATATTCACAATAGAATTCATCACAATCCAGAATATTGTAATCCGCTTTATCGTTGCCATGGCAGTCACGCAGCAGAAAAGTCCCTCATGTGGCAAATCTGTCACATGCGTTCGCGTCGAACATTGCAATCTGCTAATGGGTGACTTTACCTGCCAGGGCAGTAAAATGTCAGCCAAACCACACTGGGTTTTTAGATGGGTTTCCTGGCACCCATAATGCATCATCTGTGGCCATTCCAACAACACACACACACACACACAACACACAGAGAGCGGGAACATTCAGATCCCCGTCCACCTCTCTGGGGGGGAATAAAATAGATCCGTGTGTCCGGTCCACATTTTTTCCATCTTTCTGTTGTATCTATCATTCTATCATTCCGATGGGGATGCATCTATTGGCCAATTCCTCTACCCATCTATTCATCTTTTTGTCATGCCCTCCCGCTGTCTGCTCATCCATCCAACCATCCCTCACTTCTTTATTCCCTCCCTCAGTTTAACACTTTCCTGTACCTTTGGCACGGGGACTTGAACCAATCATATCGAGTCATTTTTCTCGCCAATCCAAGTCCTGCTTCTTCACTGACTTGTACCCAGCCAGGCCCACACTCTCTTAATGCATCGTCTGGCACCAAGCCATGACAAATATTCCTATTCATCCAAAACGTTTATAATATACACTCTCTGTCATCTCTGACAACCGCAAGTCACTTTTAAACAAAACACAGTCTATTCCCCAAATGGCACCCTATTCCCTATATAGTGCACTACTTTTGACCAGAGCAATTTGACCAAAACAGTTTACATCAAAATGAGTGCACTACATAGGGAATAGGGTGCTATTTGGAACTGTGACGAGATTCCCTTCCCTTTCCATCATCCAGATTGAACTAGATCATCATGGAGGTGAGTTAAGACCAGAGTTAGGCCAGTACAGTCTGTGATGGGCATGGGACTGGCTTGACCTTATATGGACTCATATTATACACTGTATGGACTGAGTCCGTGAAGGACTCTGAGCTGAAGCCAATGCATCCCCTGCCTCTTTGCCTCTCCACTGCCTGAGTCAGCGAATGTCTGTCTGTCTGTCTGTCTGTCTGTCTGTCTGTCTGTCTGTCTGTCTGTCTGTCTGTCTGTCTGTCTGTCTGTCTGTCTGTCTGTCTGTCTGTCTGTCTGTCTGTCTGTCTGTCTGTCTGTCTGTCTGTCTGTCTGTCTGTCTGTCTGTCTGCCTGCCTGCCTGCCTGCCTGCCTGCCTGTCTGCCTGTCTGCCTGCCTGCCTGCCTGCCTGTCTGCCTGCCTGCCTGCCTGTCTGTGTGTGTGACATGCAGTCCCGTGGCCCAGACACTTCCTATTTTGAGCGAATCAGAAGTCAGAACCGTGACCTAGATACGTAGAACACTGGCGAAGAGCTGCAGGATTTAGAGGTGGGATTGGGAAACGGTTTAGGGCGAGTGCCAACTGGTATTCTTAGCTGTAGATTGTTCTGATAGTATCTCTGTAGAAGAACGGTAACACGGATTACACTGGTGTGGTATGTAGTATCTGCTAACGAAATGGAAGCACCGCTTGAGCATGATTATACTGCTTAATGATAATGACCACGTATCATTACCGTCCATTTGTGACCTCAACACCATGGTTAAGGGAATGATCATTGATGTGATAATGGGAATGGGATACAGTCTATGGTATGATAGCCTACTTCTCTAGTCATATGACTATCACAATTCTAATGTTGTGAATGGAGACAGTCATGGTCAAAGACCCTAGAGTAGAGTACTGTTGACAGACTAGGATCAAATCGATCATCATTGTCTGACAATTATTCCCCAAAGGACAAGTTCCTTCACAGTTTATAGAAACACGCACATTGTATTATTCCAAACAGGAGCATTTCTCACCCTGGTGCTGCTGTATAAGGGCAGGCTGTACGGTGGAGTCTACCAGGCCTTCTGGCAGGTCCCTGAGGTACTGTTTGAACAAGCTGGCCACTGTACACACATCCGCCTCAACCAGGAAGTCCACGTCCTCACCGTTCTCCAGCCGCAGTTTCAGCCCCTCCACCGCCCGTACGTTACCGTTGACCCTGAACAGACCCTCATGATGAAGAGCTGGGGATGGAGAGAGAAGATTAAGGGAGAGAGGGGCGAGGTGATGGAGGGATGTGGAGGATGGGAAATGATGGCAGGTGGAGAGAGGGGTAGAGAAGCACAGTGAAAGGGGGATAGAGAGGGGGATGACGAGGGACAGGGATGGCGAGAATAAGGTAAAAGAGGGGGAACGTGGAAGGAATAGAAAAGAAGATGCAAACAGATAGAACGCATGAGGAGATAAGATGGAGAGGTTGGGGGAGTAACCAGACAAAGGAGCGGTTGGGGGAGTAACCAGACAAAGGAGAGGTTGGGGGAGTAACCAGACAAAGGAGCGGTTGGGGGAGTAACCAGACAAAGGAGAGGTTGGGGGAGTAACCAGACAAAGGAGAGGTTGGGGGAGTAACCAGACAAAGGAGAGGTTGGGGGAGTAACCAGACAAAGGAGAGGTTGGGGGAGTAACCAGACAAAGGAGAGGTTGGGGGAGTAACCAGACAAAGGAGAGGGTGGGGAGGAGAACAAGAAGAGAGGGACAGTCAATCTCTTCTACTGATGGCAGAATGGTTGTTTTATGTTTCTTGTACACCTACTTAAGACATTACTCTACCCCAGGGCTCTCCAACCCTGTTCCTGGAGAGCTACCCTCCTGTAGGTTAACTCCAACCCTGTTCCTGGAGAGAAACCCTCCTGTAGGTTTTCACTCCAACCCTGTTCCTGGAGAGCTACCCTCCTGTAGGTTAACTCCAACCCTGTTCCTGGAGAGATACCCTCCTGTAGGTTTTCACTCCAACCCTGTTCCTGGAGAGCTACCCTCCTGTAGGTTAACTCCAACCCTGTTCCTGGAGAGATACCCTCCTGTAGGTGTTCCCTCCAACCCCAGTTGTAACTAACCTGATTCAGTTTATCAACCAGATATTTATTAGAATCAGGTGCTCTAGATTAGGGTTGGAGTGAAAACCTACAGGAGGGTATCTCTCCAGGAACAGGGTGGGAGTGAAAACCTACAGGAGGGTATCTCTCCAGGAACAGGGTGGGAGATCCCTGCTCTCCCCCATGGAAAACAGTGTGCACACTATATCCAGTATCATAACACACTGTAATACTCCCAGACATTGACAGGGAGTGGAACCTTTCATGGTCAACTTGGAGAGTCTCTCTGGATCACTGAGCATTGCTGCACACACACAGGTGACAAAGGGTCAAGTTGATGCGTGACAATAATGAATGCATTCATTTGGTGGGTGCTTATATCTGTCCTATTTCACAAATGTACAAGTGTGTTTTATATGCATGTGCAAATTAGAAATGACTTTTTTGCATATCCCAGCTCCCCCTGAGACACCCTCGGAGAGGGGGGGTCACAGCTAGGGTCAACCGTTATCAACGGTGACCCTGGAGCAAGTAGGGTTAAGCGCCTTGCTCCTCACATCAATAGATTTTTCACCTTGTCGGCGCTAGGATTTGAACTAGTGACCTTTCGGTTACTGGGCCAATGCGCTAACCGCGAGGCTACCTGCAGCTGCAGCTGTGTGAGTCATACTTTATCAATTTGGACAGCAGTTTCTGGGATTACACGGCATAAAGTGTTGCTCTGCTGTTGTTGTAAAAGTCTACAGGGCCACATGCAGTTGTCTAACGTTGCAGACAGAAATGCCATGACGTGATTCCTTATTCTACATGTCAGAAAGGCATTTTTGCTGTACATACTGCAGCGTATTTCTTTCTGAACGTTCCAAAACGTTGCACATCCTACTGAATGCTACCAGACCAGTGGGCTGCAATGACAACACTGCAGAGAACAAATCATTTAAACCAGAGATTGAAATGTAATTAAGAAACGCTCGTTACAGGCACATTTACTATTACCTAACTAAAACTGTCAAATAAAAAAATAAAAAATAAACAAAAACAGTTTAAAAAAAACAATACCCTCTGTCTTTGTCCACATGGAATTTTCTACTGTCTCCCTCCTATTTCCTAGTCACAACGATGAGTGACCTGAATAGTCTGATTATTCAACCACACCCACAAATAAAGAACTATGTGCAAGGCCCAATGTATGATGTGGGTGTGCTGAGTTTGTGAGAGGGCGTCATGTGGTCAGGAGGAGGACATCCTACTGCTGTATCATAGAACTACACTGACCTCTAGTGGGGAAACAAGAGAATTACTACTAGAAGGGCAAAATTGACCATTTGATAGCAAGATGAGAGTACAGAAAAAAAACACAAGGATAAACCTATCATGGTATGGAGCTTGTATTTGTATTTATACCAATCAAATGACACGTTTGCAAATCATAACAGTAACACATGTGATGTCAAGGAGTGTAAAGTGGTTTTACACAACACAAAGCCTACAGTTGGCAATCCAATAAGTAATGACATGGTCTTTTCATAAGAGGAACATAAATAAAAAATGATGTGTTATAAAATTATTATCTATAAGAGTCTTGTGGCAAAGGTATAGTGGATGTTAAAATGTAACACATGATTTTGCATTGAGATGACTTATACAAAGCGTAACTAGCCAGCGAACACAGTGACTTTGGACTGAGGGCTAACACTGTCATTGTTAACCTTGTGTTGTCTTGACAGCAATCAGGCGGGTTATTGACTCAATGACAGAGAAAGATAGCTGTGGTCATAGATACAGTATAAAGCAGAGTTCTATATCTATGGATGTGGCTATCACAGTATCAGCTATCACACCTGTCTATTGACAGTGGATTTGAAGTTGATCAAATCTAGGAAATCATGTCAGAAAAAAACTGATCGCATTCAATTGTTTGTTAATAATAACAAGTTAGTCTCGCTAACAAAATCTAGCCATCCCTACAACTCCTTCAGAACCAAAGTGGATGCACAATGACCATTAGAAAATGACTGTGTATTGAAACATTAAAGACCCCCCTATCCCCGCATCCGCTCTCCTCCCCCCTTGAACCCCAACCTCCTCAGCTCACCATGTTCTCGGAGGAACTCTACCATTCTCCGCACCACCAGGGGTACGCCATCCTTCACGAGGCCCAGCTCCCTGAGCTCCAGCAGGGACACGCCGAACAGCCTACCGCCCCTGGCCTCCACTCCTCGAGGTCCCCTGGAGGTCCCCCTCAGCATGGGCAACTGGACCATCTTCTTCATGTCTTGCTTGATCTGCACCGCAGCCTTGTTGTGCTGGAGATAGGAACACAGCAGAGAGCAGCAGTCAGCAACGGGTACTACTGGTACTGTGGGCACTGCCATGTCCGGCACCTCCATAGGGGCTGGGGATGCCCTCTTCTGCCTTGGCATGGGCACAGAGTCAGTTAGTGTGTGGAAGGGATGGAGGGACCCTTTGGAAAGGGCCACACACACACAAGCCGACACACAGAGAAGTTGGGAGAGGGGAGAGAGTTAGTGTTGGGAGAAGAGAAGGGAAAGGGGAGGGGTTTGGGCTGTGTACCGGTTGCTACGACAAGGCTTTGGTTACCATGCACACCTGTGGCTGAGGGGAGGGG